>NW_026736979.1:0-53904 GCF_949786415.1 Peromyscus eremicus | reverse complement strand
ATGTGGGCACACTCATTCTAACAGTTCAGTGTGCACACCTCCATGTGGACACACTCATTCTAACAGTTCAGTGTGCACACCTCCATGTAGACACACTCATTCTAACAGTTCAGTGTGCACACCTCCATGTGGGCATACTCATTCTAACAGAACAGTGTGCCCACCACCATGTTGGCACACTCATTCTAACAATTCATTGTGCACACCTCCATGTGGGCACACTCATTCTAACAGTTCAGTGTGCACACCTCCATTTGGACACACTCATTCTAACAGTTCAGTGTGCACACCTCCATGTGGACACACTCATTCTAACAGTTCAGTGTGCACACCTCCACAGGTATACACTCATTCTAACAGTTCAGTGTGCTCACCTCCATGTGGACACACTCATTCTAACAGTTCAGTGTGCACACTCCATGTGGACACACTCATTCTAACAGTTCAGTGTGCACACCTCCATATGGACACAGTCATTCTAACAGCTCAGTGTGCACAACTCCATGTGGACACAGTCATTCTAACAGTTCAGTGTGCACACCTCCATGTGGACACACTCATTCTAACAGTTCAGTGTGCACACCTCCATGTGGACACACTCATTCTAACAGTTCAGTGTGCACACCTCCATGTGGGCATACTCATTCTAACAGAACAGTGTGCCCACCACCATGTTGGCACACTCATTCTAACAGTTCATTGTGCACACCTCTATGTGGGCACACTCATTCTAACAGTTCAGTGTGCACGCTCCATTTGGACACACTCATTCTAACAGTTCAGTGTGCACACCTCCATGTGGACACACTCATTCTAACAGTTCAGTGTGCACACCTCACAGGTATACACTCCTTCTAACAGTTCAGTGTGCACACCTCCATGTGGACACACTCATTCTAACAGTTCAGTGTGCACAACTCCATGTGGACACACTCATGATAACAGTTCAGTGTGCACACCTCCATGTGGACACTGCTCATTCTAACAGTTCAGTGTGCACACCTCGATGTGGACACACTCATTCTAACAGTTCAGTGTGCACACCTCCACAGGGATACACTCATTCTACAGTTCAGTGTGCAAACCTCCATGTGGACACACTCATTCTAACAGTTCAGTGTGCACACCTCCACAGGATACACTCATTCTAAGAGTTCAGTGTGCACACCTCCATGTGGACACACTCATTCTAACAGTTCAGTGTGCACACCTCCATGTGGGCATACTCATTCTAACAGACAGTGTTGCCCACCACCATGTTGGCACACTCATTCTAACAGTTCATTGTGCACACCTCTATGTGGGCACACTCATTCTAACAGTTCAGTGTGCACGCCTCCATTTGGACACACTCATTCTAACAGTTCAGTGTGCCCACCTCCATGTGGACACACTCATTCTAACAGTTCAGTGTTGCACAACTCCACAGGGATACACTCATCTAACAGTTCAGTGTGCAAACCTCCATGTGGACACACTCATTCTAACAGTTCAGTGTGCACATCTCCCACAGGGATACAGTAATTCTAACAATTCCGTGTGCACACCTCCATGTGGACACACTCATTCTAACAGTTCAGTGTGCACACCTCCATGTGGACACAATCTAACAGTTCAGTGTACACACCTCCATGTGGACACACTCATTCTAACAGTTCAGTGTGCACACCTCCATGTGGATACACTCATTCTAACAATACAGTGTGCACACCTCCATGTGGACATATTCTAACAGTTCAGTGTGCACACAAACATGTGGGCACACTCATTCTAAAAGTTCAGTGTGCACACCTCCATGTGGACACACTCATTCTAACAGTTCAGTGTGCACACCTCCATGTGGACACACTCATTCTAACAGTTCAATTTGCACACCTCCATGTGGGCACACTCATTCTAACAGTTCAGTGTGCCACACCTCCACAGGGATACACTCATTCTAACAGTTCAGTGTGCACACCTACATGTGGACACACTCATTCTAACAGTTCAGTGTGCACACGTCCATGTGGACACACTCATTCTAACATTTCAGTGTGCACACCTCCACAGGGACACACTCATTCTAACAGTTCAGTGTGCACACCCTCCATGTGGACACAATCATTCTAACAGTTTAGTGTGCACACTCCATGTGGGCACATTCATTCTAACAGTTCAGTGTGCACACCTCCATGTGGACACACTCATTCTAACAGTTCAGTGTGCACACCTCCATGTGGACACACTCATTCTAACAGTTCAGTGTGCACACCTCCATGTGGGCACAGTCATTCTAACAGTTCAGTGTGCACACCTCCATGTGGACCCAGTCATTCTAACAGTTCAGTGTGCACACCTCCATGTGGACACAGTCATTCTAACAGTTCAATGTGCACACCTCCATGTGGACACACTCATTCTAACAGTTCAGTGTGCACACCTCCATGTGGACACACTCATTCTAACAGTTCAGTGTGCACACCTCCATGTGGGCACACTCATTCTAACAGTTTCAGTGTGCACAACTCCATGTGGACACACTCATTCTAAAAGTTCAGTGTGCACACCTCCATGTGGACATACTCATTCTAACAGTTCAGTGTGCACACCTCCATGTGGACACACTCATTCTAACAGTTCATTGTGCACACCTCCACAGGTATACACTCATTCTAACAGTTCAGTGTGCACACCTCCATGTGGACACACTCATTCTAACAGTTCAGTGTGCACACCTCCATGTAGGCACACTCATTCTAACAGTTCAGTGTGCACACCTCCATGTGGGCACACTCATTCTAACAGTTCAGTGTGCACACCTCCATGTGGACACACTCATTCTAACAATACAGTGTGCACACCTCCATGTGGATACAACTCATTCTAACAATACAGCGTGCACACCTTTATGTGGACATATTCTAACAGTTCAGTGTGGCACACAAACATGTGGGCACACTCATTCTAAAAGTTAAGTGTGCACACCTCCATGTTGACACACTCATTCTAACAGTTCACTGTGCATACCTCCATGTGGACACACTCATTCTAACAGTTCAGTGTGCAGACCTCCATGTGGGCACACTCCATTCTAACAGTTCAGTGTGCACACCTCCATGTGGGCATACTCATTCTAACAGAACAGTGTGCACACCACCATGTGGGCACACTCATTCTAACAGTTCAGTGTGCACACCTCCATGTGGGCACACTCATTCTAACAGTCCAGTGTGCACACCTCCATGTGGACACACTCATTCTAACAGTTCATTGTGCACACCTCCATGTGGACACACTCATTCTAACAGTTCAGTGTGCCACACCCCCATGTGGGCACAGTCATTCTAACAGTTCAGTGTGCAAACCTCCATGTGGACACAGTCATTCTAACAGTTCAATGTGCACAACTCCATGTGGACACACTCATTCTAACAGTTCAGTGTGCACACCTCCATGTGGACACGCTCATTCTAACAGTTCAGTGTGCACACCTCCATGTTGGCACACTCATTTTAACAGTTCAGTTGTACGCCTCCATGTGGGCATACTCATTCTAACAGAACAGTGTGCACACCTCCATGTGGGCACACTCATTCTAACAGTTCAGTGTGCACACCTCCATGTGGACACACTCATTCTATCAGTTCAGTGTGCACACCTCCACGTGGACACACTCATTCTAACAGTTCAGTGTGCACACCTCCATATGGACACAGGTCATTCTAACAGTTCAGTGTGCACAACTCCATGTGGGCACACTCATTCTAACAGTTCAGTGTGCACACCTCCATGTGGACACACTCATTCTAACAGTTCAGTGTGCAACACCTCCATGTAGACACACTCATTCTACAGTTCAGTGTGCACACCTCCATGTGGGCATACTCATTCTAACAGAACAGTGTGCCCACCACCATGTTGGCACACTCATTCTAACAATTCATTGTGCACACCTCCATGTGGGCACACTCATTCTAACAGTTCAGTGTGCACACCTCCATTTGGACACACTCATTCTAACAGTTCAGTGTGCACACCTCCATGTGGACACACTCATTCTAACTACACAGTGTGCACACCTCCATGTGGACATATTCTAACAGTTCAGTGTGCACACCTCCACAGGGATACACTCATTCTAACAGTTCAGTGTGCACAACCTACATGTGGACACACTCATTCTAACAGTTCAGTGTGCACACCTCCATGTGGACACACTCATTCTAACAATACAGTGTGCACACCTCCATGTGGACATATTCTAAAAGTTCAGTGTGCACACCGCCATATGGACACAGTCCTTATAACAGTTCAGTGTGCACAACTCCATGTGGGCACACTCATTCTAACAGTTCAGTGTGCACACCTCCATGTGGACACACTCATTCTAACAGTTCAGTGTGCACACCTCCATGTGGACACACTCATTCTAACAGTTCAGTGTGCACACCTCCATGTGGGCACACGCATTCTAACAGTTCAGTGTGCACAACTCCATGTTGACACACTCATTATAACAGTTCCAGTGTGCACACCTCCATGTGGACACACTCATTCTAACAGTTCAGTGTGCACACCTCCATGTGGACACACTCATTCTAACAGTTCAGTGTGCACACCTCCATGTGGGCACACTCATTCTAACAGTTCAGTGTGCACACCTCCATGTGGGCATACTCAATCTAACAGAACAGTGTGCACACCACCATGTGGGCATACTCATTCTAACAGAACAGTGTGCACACCACCATGTGGACAAACTCATTCTAACAGTTCAGTGTGCACACCTCCATGTGGACACACTCATTCTAACAGTTTCAGTGTGCACACCTCCATGTGGACACACTCATTCTAACAGTTCAGTGTGCACACCTCCACAGGGATACACTCATTCTAACAGTTCAGTGTGCACACCTCCATGTGGACACACTCATTCTAACAGTTCACTGTGCACACCTCCATGTGGGCACACTCATTCTAACAGTCAGTGTGCACACAAACATGTGGGCACACTCATTCTAAAAGTTCAGTGTGCAAACCTCCATGTGACACACTCATTCTAACAGTTCAGTGTGCACACGTCCATGTGGACACACTCATTCTAACATTTCAGTGTGCAAACCTCCACAGGTATACACTCATTCTAACAGTTCAGTGTGCACACCTCCATGTGGACACACTCATTCTAACAGTTCATTGTGCACACCTCCATGTGGTCACACTCATTCTAACAGTTCAGTGTGCACAACTCCACAGGGATACACTCATTCTAACAGTTCAGTGTGCACACCTACATGTGGACACACTCATTCTAACAGTTCAGTGTGCACACCTCCATGTGGACACACTCATTCTAACAGTTCAGTGTGCACACCTCCATGTGGGCACAGTCATTCTAACAGTTCAGTGTGCAAAACTCCATGTGGACACAGTCATTCTAACAGTTCAGTGTGCACACCTCCATGTGGACACACTCATTCTAACAGTTCAGTGTGCACACCTCCATGTGGGCACAGTCATTCTAACAGTTCAGTGTGCAAAACTCCATGTGGACACAGTCATTCTAACAGTTCAGTGTGCACACCTCCATGTGGACACACTCATTCTAACAGTTCAGTGTGCACACCTCCATGTGGGCACACTCATTCTAACAGTTCAGTGTGCACACCTCCATGTGGTCACTCATTCTAACAGTTCAGTGTGCACACCTCCATGTGGGCACACTCATTCTAACAGTTCAGTGTGCACACCTCCATGTGGACACACTCATTCTAACAGTTCAGTGTGCACACCTCCATGTGGACACACTCATTCTAACAGTTCAGTGTGCACACCTCCATGTGTTCAATTTCATTCTAACAGTTCAGTGTGCACACCTCCATGTGGGCACATGCATTCTAACAGTTCCGTGTGGACACCTCCATGTGGGCACACTCATTCTAACAGTTCAGTGTGCAACCTCCATGTGGAAACACTCATTCTAACAGTTCAGTGTGCACACCTCCATGTGGACACACTCATTCTAACAGTTCAGTGTGCACACCTCCATATGGACACACTCATTCTAACAGTTCAGTGTGAACACCTCCATGTGGGCACACTCATTCTAACAGTTCAGTGTGCACACCTCCATGTGGACACACTCATTCTAACAGTTCAGTGTGCACACCTCCATGTGGACACACTCATTCTAACAGTTCAGTGTGCACACCTCAATGTGGGCATACTCATTCTAACAGAACAGTGTGCCCACCACCATTTGGGCACACTCATTCTAACAGTTCATTGTGCACACCTCCATGTGGGCACACTCATTCTAACAGTTCAGTGTGCACACCTCCATTTGGACACACTCATTCTAACAGTTCAGTGTGCACACCTCCATGTGGACACACTCATTCTAACAGTACAGTGTGCACACTTCCACAGGTATACACTCATTCTAACAGTTCAGTGTGCACACCTCCATGTGGACACACTCATTCTAACATTTCATTGTGCACACCTCCATGTGGGCACACTCATTCTAACAGTTCAGTGTGCACACCTCCACAGGGATACACTCATTCTAACAGTTCAGTGTGCACACCTACATGTGGACACACTCATTCTAACAGTTCAGTGTGCACACCTCCATGTGGACACACTCATTCTAACAATACAGTGTGCACACCTCCATGTGGACATATTCTAACAGTTCAGTGTGCACACCTCCATATGGACACAGTCCTTCTAACAGTTCAGTGTGCACAACTCCATGTGGGCACACTCAATCTAACAGTTCAGTGTGCACACCTCCATGTGGACACACTCATTCTAACAGTTCAGTGTGCACACCTCCATGTGGACACACTCATTCTAACAGTTCAGTGTGCACACCTCCATGTGGGCACACACATTCTAACAGTTCAGTGTTCACAACTCCATGTTGACACACTCATTCTAACAGTTCAGTGTGCACACCTCCATGTGGACACACTCATTCTAACAGTTCAGTGTGCACACCTCCATGTGGACACACTCATTCTAACAGTTCAGTGTGCACACCTCCATGTGGGCACACTCATTCTAACAGTTCAGTGTGCACACCTCCATGTGGGCATACTCATTCTAACAGAAGAGTGTGCACACCACCATGTGGGCATACTCATTCTAACAGAACAGTGTGCACACCACCATGTGGACACACTCATTCTAACAGTTCAGTGTGCACACCTCCATGTGGACACACTCATTCTAACAGTTCAGTGTGCACACCTCCATGTGGACACACTCATTCTAACAGTTCAGTGTGCACACCTCCACAGCTATACACTCATTCTAACAGTTCAGTGTGCACACCTCCATGTGGACACACTCATTCTAACAGTTCACTGTGCACACCTCCATGTGGGCACACTCATTCTAACAGTTCAGTGTGCACACCTCCATGTGGACAAACTCATTCTAACAGTTCAGTGTGCACACCTCTATGTGGACACACTCATTCTAACAATACAGTGGGCACACATCCATGTGGACACACTCATTCTAACAGTTCAGTGTGCAAACCTCCATGTGGACACACTCATTCTAACAGTTCAGTGTGCACATCTCCACAGGGATACACTAATTCTAACAGTTCAGTGTGCACACCTCCATGTGGACACACTCATTCTAACAGTTCAGTGTGCACACCTCCATGTGGGCACACTCATTCTAACAGTTCAGTGTGCACACTTCCATGTGGACACATTCATTCTAACAGTTCAGTGTGCACACCTCCATGTGGACACACTCAATCTAACAGTTCAGTGTACACACCTCCATGTGGACACACTCATTCTAACAGTTCAGTGTGCACACCTCCATGTGGATACACTCATTCTAACAATAAAGTGTGCACACCTCCATGTGGACATATTCTAACAGTTCAGTGTGCACACAAACATGTGGGCACACTCATTCTAAAAGTTCAGTGTGCACACCTCCATGTGGACACACTCATTCTAACAGTTCAGTGTGCACACGTCCATGTGGACACACTCATTCTAACATTTCAGTGTGCACACCTCCACAGGGACACACTCATTCTAACAGTTCAGTGTGCACACCTCCATGTGGACACAATCATTCTAACAGTTTAGTGTGCACACTCCATGTGGGCACATTCATTCTAACAGTTCAGTGTGCACACCTCCATGTGGACACACTCATTCTAACAGTTCAGTGTGCACACCTCCATGTGGACACACTCATTCTAACAGTTCAGTGTGCACACCTCCATGTGGGCACAGTCATTCTAACAGTTCAGTGTGCACACCTCCATGTGGACACAGTCATTCTAACAGTTCAGTGTGCACACCTCCATGTGGACACAGTCATTCTAACAGTTCAATGTGCACACCTCCATGTGGACACACTCATTCTAACAGTTCAGTGTGCACAACTCCATGTGGACACACTCATTCTAAAAGTTCAGTGTGCACACCTCCATGTGGACATACTCATTCTAACAGTTCAGTGTGCACACCTCCATGTGGACACACTCATTCTAACAGTTCAGTGTGCACACCTCCACAGGTATACACTCATTCTAACAGTTCAGTGTGCACACCTCCATGTGGACACACTCATTCTAACAGTTCAGTGTGCACACCTCCATGTAGGCACACTCATTCTAACAGTTCAGTGTGCACACCTCCATGTGGGCACACTCATTCTAACAGTTCAGTGTGCACACCTCCATGTGGACACACTCATTCTAACAATACAGTGTGCACACCTCCATGTGGATACACTCATTCTAACAATACAGTGTGCACACCTTTATGTGGACATATTCTAACAGTTCAGTGTGCACACAAACATGTGGGCACACTCATTCTAAAAGTTAAGTGTGCACACCTCCATGTTGACACACTCATTCTAACAGTTCACTGTGCATACCTCCATGTGGACACACTCATTCTAACAGTTCAGTGTGCAGACCTCCATGTGGGCACACTCATTCTAACAGTTCAGTGTGCACACCTCCATGTGGGCATACTCATTATAACAGAACAGTGTGCACACCACCATGTGGGCACACTCATTCTAACAGTTCAGTGTGCACACCTCCATGTGGGCACACTCATTCTAACAGTCCAGTGTGCACACCTCCATGTGGACACACTCATTCTAACAGTTCATTGTGCACACCTCCATGTGGACACACTCATTCTAACAGTTCAGTGTGCACATCCCATGTGGGCACAGTCATTCTAACAGTTCAGTGTGCAAACCTCCATGTGGACACAGTCATTCTAACAGTTCAATGTGCACAACTCCATGTGGACACACTCATTCTAACAGTTCAGTGTGCACACCTCCATGTGGACACACTCATTCTAACAGTTCAGTGTGCACACCTCCATGTGGACACACTCATTCTAACAGTTCAGTGTGCACAACTCCACAGGTATACACTCATTCTAACAGTTCAGTGTGCACACCTCCATGTGGACACACTCATTCTAACAGTTCAGTGTGCACAACTCCATGTGGACACACTCATGATAACAGTTCAGTGTGCACACCTCCATGTGGACACACTCATTCTAACAGTTCAGTGTGCACACCTCCATGTGGACACACTCATTCTAACAGTTCAGTGTGCACACCTCCACAGGGATACACTCATTCTAACAGTTCAGTATGCAAACCTCCATGTGGACACACTCATTCTAACAGTTCAGTGTGCACACCTCCACAGGGATACACTCATTCTAAGAGTTCAGTGTGCACACCTCCATGTGGACACACTCATTCTAACAGTTCAGTGTGCACACCACCATGTGGGCATACTCATTCTAACAGAACAGTGTGCCCACCACCATGTTGGCACACTCATTCTAACAGTTCATTGTGCACACCTCTATGTGGGCACACTCATTCTAACAGTTCAGTGTGCACGCCTCCATTTGGACACACTCATTCTAACAGTTCAGTGTGCACACCTCCATGTGGACACACTCATTCTAACAGTTCAGTGTGCACATCTCCACAGGGATACAGTAATTCTAACAATTCCGTGTGCACACCTCCATGTGGACACACTCATTCTAACAGTTCAGTGTGCACACCTCCATGTGGACACAATCTAACAGTTCAGTGTACACACCTCCATGTGGACACACTCATTCTAACAGTTCAGTGTGCACACCTCCATGTGGATACACTCATTCTAACAATACAGTGTGCACACCTCCATGTGGACATATTCTAACAGTTCAGTGTGCACACAAACATGTGGGCACACTCATTCTAAAAGTTCAGTGTGCACACCTCCATGTGGACACACTCATTCTAACAGTTCAGTGTGCACACCTCCATGTGGACACACTCATTCTAACAGTTCATTTTGCACACCTCCATGTGGGCACACTCATTCTAACAGTTCAGTGTGCACACCTCCACAGGGATACACTCATTCTAACAGTTCAGTGTGCACACCTACATGTGGACACACTCATTCTAACAGTTCAGTGTGCACACGTCCATGTGGACACACTCATTCTAACATTTCAGTGTGCACACCTCCACAGGAACACACTCATTCTAACAGTTCAGTGTGCACACCTCCATGTGGACACAATCATTCTAACAGTTTAGTGTGCACACTCCATGTGGGCACATTCATTCTAACAGTTCAGTGTGCACACCTCCATGTGGACACACTCATTCTAACAGTTCAGTGTGCACACCTCCATGTGGACACACTCATTCTAACAGTTCAGTGTGCACACCTCCATGTGGGCACAGTCATTCTAACAGTTCAGTGTGCACACCTCCATGTGGACACAGTCATTCTAACAGTTCAGTGTGCACACCTCCATGTGGACACAGTCATTCTAACAGTTCAATGTGCACACCTCCATGTGGACACACTCATTCTAACAGTTCAGTGTGCACACCTCCATGTGGACACACTCATTCTAACAGTTCAGTGTGCACACCTCCATGTGGGCACACTCATTCTAACAGTTCAGTGTGCACAACTCCATGTGGACACACTCATTCTAAAAGTTCAGTGTGCACACCTCCATGTGGACATACTCATTCTAACAGTTCAGTGTGCACACCTCCATGTGGACACACTCATTCTAACAGTTCAGTGTGCACACCTCCACAGGTATACACTCATTCTAACAGTTCAGTGTGCACACCTCCATGTGGACACACTCATTCTAACAGTTCAGTGTGCACACCTCCATGTAGGCACACTCATTCTAACAGTTCAGTGTGCACACCTCCATGTGGGCACACTCATTCTAACAGTTCAGTGTGCACACCTCCATGTGGACACACTCATTCTAACAATACAGTGTGCACACCTCCATGTGGATACACTCATTCTAACAATACAGCGTGCACACCTTTATGTGGACATATTCTAACAGTTCAGTGTGCACACAAACATGTGGGCACACTCATTCTAAAAGTTAAGTGTGCACACCTCCATGTTGACACACTCATTCTAACAGTTCACTGTGCATACCTCCATGTGGACACACTCATTCTAACAGTTCAGTGTGCAGACCTCCATGTGGGCACACTCATTCTAACAGTTCAGTGTGCACACCTCCATGTGGGCATACTCATTCTAACAGAACAGTGTGCACACCACCATGTGGGCACACTCATTCTAACAGTTCAGTGTGCACACCTCCATGTGGGCACACTCATTCTAACAGTCCAGTGTGCACACCTCCATGTGGACACACTCATTCTAACAGTTCATTGTGCACACCTCCATGTGGACACACTCATTCTAACAGTTCAGTGTGCACACCCCCATGTGGGCACAGTCATTCTAACAGTTCAGTGTGCAAACCTCCATGTGGACACAGTCATTCTAACAGTTCAATGTGCACAACTCCATGTGGACACACTCATTCTAACAGTTCAGTGTGCACACCTCCATGTGGACACGCTCATTCTAACAGTTCAGTGTGCACACCTCCATGTTGGCACACTCATTTTAACAGTTCAGTTGTACGCCTCCATGTGGGCATACTCATTCTAACAGAACAGTGTGCACACCTCCATGTGGGCACACTCATTCTAACAGTTCAGTGTGCACACCTCCATGTGGACACACTCATTCTATCAGTTCAGTGTGCACACCTCCACGTGGACACACTCATTCTAACAGTTCAGTGTGCACACCTCCATATGGACACAGTCATTCTAACAGTTCAGTGTGCACAACTCCATGTGGGCACACTCATTCTAACAGTTCAGTGTGCACACCTCCATGTGGACACACTCATTCTAACAGTTCAGTGTGCACACCTCCATGTAGACACACTCATTCTAACAGTTCAGTGTGCACACCTCCATGTGGGCATACTCATTCTAACAGAACAGTGTGCCCACCACCATGTTGGCACACTCATTCTAACAATTCATTGTGCACACCTCCATGTGGGCACACTCATTCTAACAGTTCAGTGTGCACACCTCCATTTGGACACACTCATTCTAACAGTTCAGTGTGCACACCTCCATGTGGACACACTCATTCTAACAGTTCAGTGTGCACACCTCCACAGGTATACACTCATTCTAACAGTTCAGTGTGCTTACCTCCATGTGGACACACTCATTCTAACAGTTCAGTGTGCACACCTCCATGTGGACACACTCATTCTAACAGTTCAGTGTGCACACCTCCATATGGACACAGTCATTCTAACAGCTCAGTGTGCACAACTCCATGTGGACAGAGTCATTCTAACAGTTCAGTGTGCACACCTCCATGTGGACACACTCATTCTAACAGTTCAGTGTGCACACCTCCATGTGGAAACACTCATTCTAACAGTTCAGTGTGCACACCTCCATGTGGGCATACTCATTCTAACAGAACAGTGTGCCCACCACCATGTTGGCACACTCATTCTAACAGTTCATTGTGCACACCTCTATGTGGGCACACTCATTCTAACAGTTCAGTGTGCACGCCTCCATTTGGACACACTCATTCTAACAGTTCAGTGTGCACACCTCCATGTGGACACACTCATTCTAACAGTTCAGTGTGCACAACTCCACAGGTATACACTCATTCTAACAGTTCAGTGTGCACACCTCCATGTTGACACACTCATTCTAACAGTTCAGTGTGCACAACTCCATGTGGACACACTCATGATAACAGTTCAGTGTGCACACCTCCATGTGGACACACTCATTCTAACAGTTCAGTGTGCACACCTCCATGTGGACACACTCATTCTAACAGTTCAGTGTGCACACCTCCACAGGGATACACTCATTCTAACAGTTCAGTGTGCAAACCTCCATGTGGACACACTCATTCTAACAGTTCAGTGTGCACACCTCCACAGGGATACACTCATTCTAAGAGTTCAGTGTGCACACCTCCATGTGGACACACTCATTCTAACAGTTCAGTGTGCACACCTCCATGTGGGCATACTCATTCTAACAGAACAGTGTGCCCACCACCATGTTGGCACACTCATTCTAACAGTTCATTGTGCACACCTCTATGTGGGCACACTCATTCTAACAGTTCAGTGTGCACGCCTCCATTTGGACACACTCATTCTAACAGTTGAGTGTGCACACCTCCATGTGGACACACTCATTCTAACAGTTCAGTGTGCACACCTCCATGTGGACACACTCATTCTAACAGTTCAGTGTGCACACCTCCATGTGGACACACTCATTCTAACAGTTCAGTGTGCACACCTCCATGTGGGCATACTCATTCTAACAGAACAGTGTGCACACCACCATGTGGGCACAGTCATTCTAACAGTTCAGTGTGCACAACTCCATGTGGGCACACTCATTCTAACAGTTCAGTGTGCACACCTCCATGTGGACACACTCATTCTAACAGTTCAGTGTGCACACCTCCATGTGGACACACTCATTCTAACAGTTCAGTGTGCACACCTCCATGTGGGCACACTCATTCTAACAGTTCAGTGTGCACACCACCATGTGGGCACACTCATTCTAACAGTTCATTGTGCACACCTCCATGTGGGCACACTCATTCTAACAGTTCAATGTGCACACCTCCATTTGGACACACTCATTCTAACAGTTCAGTGTGCACACCTCCATGTGGACACACTCATTCTAACAGTTCAGTGTGCACACCTCCACAGGTATACACTCATTCTAACAGTTCAGTGTGCACACCACCATGTGGACACACTCATTCTAACAGTTCAGTGTGCACACCTCCATGTGGGCACACTCATTCTAACAGTTCAGTGTGCACACCTCCACAAGGATACACTCATTTTTACAGTTCAGTGTGCACACCTACATGTGCACACACTCATTCTAACAGGTCAGTGTGCACACCTCCACAGGTATACACTCATTGTAACAGTTCAGTGTGCTCACCTCCATGTGGACACACTCATTCTAACAGTTCAGTGTGCACACCTCCATGTGGGAACACTCATTCTAACAGTTCAGTGTGCACACCTCCATGTGGACACACTCATTCTAACAGTTCAGTGTTCACACCTTCATGTGGACACATTCATTCTAACATTTCAGTGTACACACCTCCATGTGGACACACTCATTCTAACAGTTCAGTGTGCACACCTCCATGTGGACACACTCATTCCAACAATACAGTGTGCACACCTCCATGTGGACAAATTCTAACAGTTCAGTGTGCACACCTCCATGTGGACACACTCATTCTAACAGTTCAGTGTGCACACCTCCATGTGGACACACTCATTCTAACAGTTCAGTGTGCACATCTCCACAGGATACACTAATTCTAACAGTTCAGTGTGCACACCTCCATGTGGACACACGCATTCTAACAGTTCAGTGTGCACACCTCCATGTGGGCACACTCATTCTAACAGTTCAGTGTGCACACTTCCATGTGGACACACTCATTCTAACAGTTCAGTGTGCAAACCTCCATGTGGACACACTCATTCTAACAGTTCACTGTGCACATCTCCACAGGGATACACTAATTCTAACAGTTCAGTGTGCACACCTCCATGAGGACACACTCATTCTAACAGTTCAGTGTGCACACCTCCATGTGGGCACACTCATTCTAACAGTTCAGTGTGCACACTTCCATGTGGACACACTCATTCTAACAGTTCAGTGTGCACACCTCCATGTGGACACACTCAATCTAACAGTTCAGTGTACACACCTCCATGTGGACACACTCATTCTAACAGTTCAGTGTGCACACCTCCATGTGGATACACTCATTCTAACAATACAGTGTGCACACCTCCATGTGGACATATTCTAACAGTTCAGTGTGCACACAAACATGTGGGCACACTCATTCTAAAAGTTCAGTGTGCACAACTTCATGTGGACATACTCATTCTAACAGTTCAGTGTGCACACCTCCATGTGTACACCCTCATTCTAACAGTTCAGTGTGCACACCTCCATATGGACACAGTCATTCTAACAGTTCAGTGTGCACAACTCCATGTGGGCACACTCATTCTAACAGTTCAGTGTGCACACCTCCATGTGGACACACTCATTCTAATAGTTCAGTGTGCACACCTCCATGTGGACACACTCATTCTAACAGTTCAGTGTACACAACTCCATGTGGACACACTCATTCTAACAGTTCAGTGTGCACACCCCCATGTGGACACACTCATTCTAACAGTTCAGTGTGGACATCTCCATGTGTACACACTCATTCTAACAGTTCAGTGTGCACACCTCCACAGGGACACACTCATTCTAACAGTTCAGTGTGCACACCTCCATGTGGGCACAGTCAATCTAACAGTTCAGTGTGCACACCTCCATGTGGACACACTCAATCTAACAGTTCAGTGTACACACCTCCATATGGACACACTCATTCTAACAGGTCAGTGTGCACACCTCCATGTGGATACACTCATTCTAACAGTTCAGTGTGCACAACTCCATGTGGGCACACTCATTCTAACAGTTCAGTGTGCACACCTCCATGTGGGCACACTCATTCTAACAGTTCAGTGTGCACACCTCCATGTGGGCACACTCATTCTAACAGTTCAGTGTGCACACCTCCACAGGGATACACTCATTCTAACAGTTCAGTGTGCACACCTCCATGTGGACACACTCATTCTAACAGTTCAGTGTGCACACCTCCATGTGGGTACACTCATTCTAACAGTTCAGTGTGCACACTTCCATGTGGACACACTCATTCTAACAGTTCAGTGTGCACACCTCCATGTGGACACACTCATTCTAACAGTTCAGTGTGCACACCTCCATGTGTACACACTCATTCTAACAGTTCAGTGTGCACACCTCCATGTGGACTCAATCATTCTAAAAGTTCAGTGTACACACCTCCACAGGGATACACTCATTCTAACAGTTCAGTGTGCACACCTCCATGTGGACACACTCATTCTAACAGTTCAGTGTGCACACCTCTATTAGGACACACTCATTCTAACAGTTCAGTGTGCACACCTCCATGTGGGCATACTCATTCTAACAGTTCAGTGTGCACACCTCCATGTGGACACACTCATTCTAACAGTTCAGTGTGCACACCTCCATGTGGACACACTCATTCTAACAATACATTGTGCACACCTCCATGTGGACATATTCTAACAGTTCAGTGTGCACACCTCCATACGGACATAGTCATTCTAACAGTTCAGTGTGCACAACTCCATGTGGGCACACTCATTCTAACAGTTCAGTGTGCACACCTCCATGTGGACACACTCATTCTAACAGTTCAGTGTGCACACCTCCATGTGGACACACTCATTCTAACAGTTCAGTGTGCACACCACCATGTGGGCACACTCATTCTACCAGTTCAGTGTGCACATCTCCATGTGGGCACACTCATTCTAACAGTTCAGTGTGCACACCTCCATGTGGACACTCTCATTCTAACAGTTCAGTGTGCACACCTCCATGTGGACACACTCATTCTAACAATACAGTGTGCACACCTCCATGTGGACACACTCATTCTAATAGTTCAGTGTGCACACCTCCATGTGGGCACAATCATTCTAACAGTTCAGTGTGCACACATCCACAGGGATACACTCATTTTTACAGTTCAGTGTGCACACCTACATGTGCACACACTCATTCTAACAGGTCAGTGTGCACACCTCCACAGGTATACACTCATTGTAACAGTTCAGTGTGCTCACCTCCATGTGGACACACTCATTCTAACAGTTCAGTGTGCACACCTCCATGTGGGCACACTCATTCTAACAGTTCAGTGTGCACACCTCCATGTGGACACACTCATTCTAACAGTTCAGTGTGCACACCTTCATGTGGACACATTCATTCTAACATTTCAGTGTGCACACCTCCATGTGGACACACTCATTCTAACAGTTCAGTGTGCACACCTCCATGTGGACACACTCATTCCAACAATACAGTGTGCACACCTCCATGTGGACATATTCTAACAGTTCAGTGTGCACACCTCCATGTGGACACACTCATTCTAACAGTTCAGTGTGCACACCTCCATGTGGACACACTCATTCTAACAGTTCAGTGTGCACATCTCCACAGGATACACTAATTCTAACAGTTCAGTGTGCACACCTCCATGTGGACACACGCATTCTAACAGTTCAGTGTGCACACCTCCATGTGGGCACACTCATTCTAACAGTTCAGTGTGCACACTTCCATGTGGACACACTCATTCTAACAGTTCAGTGTGCAAACCTCCATGTGGACACACTCATTCTAACAGTTCACTGTGCACATCTCCACAGGGATACACTAATTCTAACAGTTCAGTGTGCACACCTCCATGAGGACACACTCATTCTAACAGTTCAGTGTGCACACCTCCATGTGGGCACACTCATTCTAACAGTTCAGTGTGCACACTTCCATGTGGACACACTCATTCTAACAGTTCAGTGTGCACACCTCCATGTGGACACACTCATTCTAACAGTTCAGTGTGCACACCTCCATGTGGATACACTCATTCTAACAATACAGTGTGCACACCTCCATGTGGACATATTCTAACAGTTCAGTGTGCACACCTCCATGTGGGCACACTCATTCTAACAGTTCATTGTCACACCTCCACAGGGATACACTCATTCTAACAGTTCAGTGTGCACACCTACATGTGGACACACTCATTCTAACAGGTCAGTATGCACACCTCCACGGGTATACACTCATTCTAACAGTTCAGTGTGCACACCTCCATGTGGACACACTCATTCTAACAGTTCAGTGTGCACACCTCCATGTGGGCACACTCATTCTAACAGTTCAGTGTGCACACCTCCATGTGGACACACTCATTCTAACAGTTCAGTGTGCACACCTCCATGTGGACACATTCATTCTTACAGTTCAGTGTGCACACCTCCATGTGGACACACTCATTCTAACAGTTCAGTGTGCACACCTCCATGTGGACACACTCATTCTAACAATACAGTGTGCACACCTCCATGTGGCCATATTCTAACAGTTCAGTGTGCACACCTCCATGTGGACACACTCATTCTAACAGTTCAGTGTGCACACCTCCACAGGTATACACTCTTTCTAACAGTTCAGTGTGCACACCTCCATGTGGGCACACTCATTCTAACAGTTCAGTGTGCACACCTCCATATGGACACACTCATTCTAACAGTTCAGTGTGCACACCTCCATGTGGACACATTCATTCTTACAGTTCAGTGTGCATACCTCCATGTGGACACACTCATTCTAACAGTTCAGTGTGCACACCTCCATGTGGACACACTCATTCTAACAATACAGTGTGCACACCTCCATGTGGACATATTCTAACAGTTCAGTGTGCACACAAACATGTGGGCACACTCATTCTAAAAGTTCAGTGTGCACACATCCATGTGGACACACTCATTCTAACAGTTCAGTGTGCACACCTCCATGTGGACACACTCATTCTAATAGTTCAATGTGCACCCCTCCACAGGGACACACTCATTCTAACAGTTCAGTGCGCACACCTCCATGTGGACACACTCATTCTAACAGTTCAGTGTGCACACCTCCATGTGGACCCAATCATTCTAACAGTTCAGTGTACACAACTCCATGTGGGCACACTCATTCTAACAATTTAGTGTGCACACCTCCATGTGGACACACTCATTTTACCAGTTTATTGTGCACACCTCCATGTGGGCACACTCATTCTAACAGTTCAGTGTGCACACCTCCATGTGGACACACTCATTCTAACAGTTCAGTGTGCACACCTCCATGTGGACACACTCATTCTAACAGTTCAGTGTGAACACCTCCATGTGGGCACAGTCATTCTAACAGTTCAGTGTGCAAACCTCCATGTGGACACAGTCATTCTAACAGTTGAGTGTGCACACCTCCATGTGGACACACTCATTCTAACAGTTCAGTGTGCACACCTCCATGTGGACACACTCATTCTAACAGTTCAGTGTGCACACCTCCATGTGGACACACTCATTCTAACAGTTCAGTGTGCACACCTCCATGTGGGCATACTCATTCTAACAGAACAGTGTGCACACCACCATGTGGGCACAGTCATTCTAACAGTTCAGTGTGCACAACTCCATGTGGGCACACTCATTCTAACAGTTCAGTGTGCACACCTCCATGTGGACAAACTCATTCTAACAGTTCAGTGTGCACACCTCCATGTGGACACACTCATTCTAACAGTTCAGTGTGCACACCTCCATGTGGGCACACTCATTCTAACAGTTCAGTGTGCACACCACCATGTGTGCACACTCATTCTAACAGTTCATTGTGCACACCTCCATGTGGGCACACTCATTCTAACAGTTCAGTGTGCACACCTCCATTTGGACACACTCATTCTAACAGTTCAGTGTGCACACCTCCATGTGGACACACTCATTCTAACAGTTCAGTGTGCACACCTCCACAGGGATACACTCATTTTTACAGTTCAGTGTGCACACCTACATGTGCACACACTCATTCTAACAGGTCAGTGTGCACACCTCCACAGGTATACACTCATTGTAACAGTTCAGTGTGCTCACCTCCATGTGGACACACTCATTCTAAAAGTTCAGTGTGCACACCTCCATGTGGGAACACTCATTCTAACAGTTCAGTGTGCACACCTCCATGTGGACACACTCATTCTAACAGTTCAGTGTTCACACCTTCATGTGGACACATTCATTCTAACATTTCAGTGTGCACACCTCCATGTGGACACACTCATTCTAACAGTTCAGTGTGCACACCTCCATGTGGACACACTCATTCCAACAATACAGTGTGCACACCTCCATGTGGACAAATTCTAACAGTTCAGTGTGCACACCTCCATGTGGACACACTCATTCTAACAGTTCAGTGTGCACACCTCCATGTGGACACACTCATTCTAACAGTTCAGTGTGCACATCTCCACAGGATTCACTAATTCTAACAGTTCAGTGTGCACACCTCCATGTGGACACACGCATTCTAACAGTTCAGTGTGCACACCTCCATGTGGGCACACTCATTCTAACAGTTCAGTGTGCACACTTCCATGTGGACACACTCATTCTAACAGTTCAGTGTGCAAACCTCCATGTGGACACACTCATTCTAACAGTTCACTGTGCACATCTCCACAGGGATACACTAATTCTAACAGTTCATTGTGCACACCTCCATGAGGACACACTCATTCTAACAGTTCAGTGTGCACACCTCCATGTGGGCACACTCATTCTAACAGTTCAGTGTGCACACTTCCATGTGGACTCACTCATTCTAACAGTTCAGGGTGCACACCTCCATGTGGACACACTCAATCTAACAGTTCAGTGTACACACCTCCATGTGGACACACTCATTCTAACAGTTCAGTGTGCACACCTCCATGTGGATACACTCATTTTAACAATACAGTGTGCACACCTCCATGTGGACATATTCTAACAGTTCAGTGTGCACACAAACATGTGGGCACACTCATTCTAAAAGTTCAGTGTGCACAACTTCATGTGGACATACTCATTCTAACAGTTCAGTGTGCACACCTCCATGTGTACACCCTCATTCTAACAGTTCAGTGTGCACACCTCCATATGGACACAGTCATTCTAACAGTTCAGTGTGCACAACTCCATGTGGGCACACTCATTCTAACAGTTCAGTGTGCACACCTCCATGTGGACACACTCATTCTAATAGTTCAGTGTGCACACCTCCATGTGGACACACTCATTCTAACAGTTCAGTGTACACAACTCCATGTGGACACACTCATTCTAACAGTTCAGTGT
Source organism: Peromyscus eremicus (assembly GCF_949786415.1). Taxonomy (NCBI): domain Eukaryota; kingdom Metazoa; phylum Chordata; class Mammalia; order Rodentia; family Cricetidae; genus Peromyscus; species Peromyscus eremicus. The sequence goes on along the minus strand of NW_026736979.1, from coordinate 32,581 downwards.
GCACACCTCCATGTGGACACACTCATTCTAACAGTTTAGTGTGCACACCTCCATGTGGGCACACTCATTCTAACAGTTCAGTGTGCACACCCCCATGTGGACACACTCATTCTAACAGTTCAGTGTGGACATCTCCATGTGTACACACTCATTCTAACAGTTCAGTGTGCACACCTCCACAGGGACACACTCATTCTAACAGTTCAGTGTGCACACCTCCATGTGGGCACAGTCAATCTAACAGTTCAGTGTGCACACCTCCATGTGGACACACTCAATCTAACAGTTCAGTGTACACACCTCCATATGGACACACTCATTCTAACAGGTCAGTGTGCACACCTCCATGTGGATACACTCATTCTAACAGTTCAGTGTGCACACCTCCATGTGGGCACACTCATTCTAACAGTTCAGTGTGCACACCTCCATGTGGGCACACTCATTCTAACAGTTCAGTGTGCACACCTCCATGTGGGCACACTCATTCTAACAGTTCAGTGTGCACACCTCCACAGGGATACACTCATTCTAACAGTTCAGTGTGCACACCTTTATGTGGACACACTCATTCTAACAGTTCAGTGTGCACACCTCCATGTGGGTACACTCATTCTAACAGTTCAGTGTGCACACTTCCATGTGGACACACTCATTCTAACAGTTCAGTGTGCACACCTCCATGTGGACACACTCATTCTAACAGTTCAGTGTGCACACCTCCATGTGTACACACTCATTCTAACAGTTCAGTGTGCACACCTCCATGTGGACTCAATCATTCTAAAAGTTCAGTGTACACACCTCCACAGGGATACACTCATTCTAACAGTTCAGTGTGCACACCTCCATGTGGACACACTCATTCTAACAGTTCAGTGTGCACACCTCTATGTGGACACACTCATTCTAACAGTTCAGTGTGCACACCTCCATGTGGGCATACTCATTCTAACAGTTCAGTGTGCACACCTCCATGTGGACACACTCATTCTAACAGTTCAGTGTGCACACCTCCATGTGGACACACTCATTCTAACAATACATTGTGCACACCTCCATGTGGACATATTCTAACAGTTCAGTGTGCACTCCTCCATACGGACATAGTCATTCTAACAGTTCAGTGTGCACAACTCCATGTGGGCACACTCATTCTAACAGTTCAGTGTGCACACCTCCATGTGGACACACTCATTCTAACAGTTCAGTGTGCACACCTCCATGTGGACACACTCATTCTAACAGTTCAGTGTGCACACCACCATGTGGGCACACTCATTCTACCAGTTCAGTGTGCACATCTCCATGTGGGCACACTCATTCTAACAGTTCAGTGTGCACACCTCCATGTGGACACTCTCATTCTAACAGTTCATTGTGCACACCTCCATGTGGACACACTCATTCTAACAATACAGTGTGCACACCTCCATGTGGACGCACTCATTCTAATAGTTCAGTGTGCAAACCTCCATGTGGACACACTCATTCTAACAGTTCACTGTGCACATCTCCACAGAGATAAACTAATTCTAACAGTTCAGTGTGCACACCTCCATGTGGACACACTCATTCTAACAGTTCAGTGTGCATACCTCCATGTGGGCACACTCATTCTAACAGTTCAGTGTGCACACTTCCATGTGGACACACTCATTCTAACAGTTCAGTGTGCACACCTCCATGTGGACACACTCAATCTAACAGTTCAGTGTACACACCTCCATGTGGACACACTCATTCTAACAGTTCAGTGTGCACACCTCCATGTGGACACACTCATTCTAACAGTTCAGTGTGCACACCTCCATGTGGGCACACTCATTCAAACAGTTCAGTGTGCATGCCTCCATGTGGGCATACTCATTCTAACAGAACAGTGTGCACACTTCCATGTGGGCACACTCATTCTAACAGTTCAGTGTGCACACCTCCATGTGGACACACTCATTCTAACAGTTCAGTGTGCACACCTCCATATGGACACAGTCATTATAACAGTTCAGTGTGCACAACTCCATGTGGGCACACTCATTCTAACAGTTCAGTGTGCACACCTCCATGTGGACACACTCATTCTAACAGTTCAGTGTGCACACCTCCATGTGAACACACTCATTCTAACAATACAGTGTGCACACCTCCATGTGGACACACTCATTCTAACAGTTCAGTGTGCACACCTCCATGTGGACACACTCATTCTAACAGTTCAGTGTGCACACCTCCATGTGGACACACTCATTCTAACAATACAGTGTGCACACCTCCATGTGGACATATTCTAACAGTTCAGTGTGCACACCTCCATGTGGGCACACTCATTCTAACAGTTCAGTGTGCACACCTCCATGTGGACACACTCATTCTAACAGTTCAGTGTGCACAACTCCATGTGGACACACTCATTCTAACAGTTCAGTGTGCACATCTCCACAGGGATACACTCATTCTAACAGTTCAGTGTGCACACCTCCATGTGGGCACACTCATTCTAACAGATCAGGGTGCACATCTCCATGTGGGTACACTCATTCTAAAAGTTCAGTGTCCACATCTCCATGTGGACACACTCATTCTAACAGTTCAGTGTGCACACCTCCATGTGGACACAGTCATTCTAACAGTGGAGTGTGCACACCTCCATGTGGACACCCTCATTCTAACAGTTCAGTGTGCACACCTCCACGTGGGCACACTCATTCTAACAGTTCAGTGTGCACACCTCCACAGGGATACACTCATTCTAACAGTTCAGTGTGAACACCTCAATGTGGACACACTCATTCTAACAGTTCAGTGTGCACACCTCCATGTGGACTCAATCATTCTAAAAGTTCAGTGTACACACCTCCACAGGGATACACTCATTCTAACAGTTCAGTGTGCACACCTCCATGTGGACACACTCATTCTAACAGTTCAGTGTGCACACCTCTATGTGGACAAACTCATTCTAACAGTTCAGTGTGCACACCTCCATGTGGGCATACTCATTCTAACAGTTCAGTGTGCACACCTCCATGTGGACACACTCATTCTAACAGTTCAGTGTGCACACCTCCATGTGGACACACTCATTCTAACAATACAGTGTGCACACCTCCATGTGGACATATTCTAACAGTTCAGTGTGCACACCTCCATACGGACATAGTCATTCTAACAGTTCAGTGTGCACAACTCCTTGTGGGCACACTCATTCTAACAGTTCAGTGTGCACACCTCCATGTGGACACACTCATTCTAACAGTTCAGTGTGCACACCTCCATGTGGACACACTCATTCTAACAGTTCAGTGTGCACACCACCATGTGGGCACACTTATTCTACCAGTTCAGTGTGCACACCTCCATGTGGGCACACTCATTCTAACAGTTCAGTGTGCACACCTCCATGTGGACACTCTCATTCTAACAGTTCAGTGTGCACACCTCCATGTGGACACACTCATTCTAACAATACAGTGTGCACACCTCCATGTGGACACACTCATTCTAATAGTTCAGTGTGCAAACCTCCATGTGGACACACTCATTCTAACAGTTCACTGTGCACATCTCCACAGGGATACACTAATTCTAACAGTTCAGTGTGCACACCTCCATGTGGACACACTCATTCTAACAGTTCAGTGTGCACACCTCCCTGTGGACACACTCATTCTAACAGTTCAGTGTGCACACTTCCATGTGGACACACTCATTCTAACAGTTCAGTGTGCACACCTCCATGTGGACACACTCAATCTAACAGTTCAGTGTACACACCTCCATGTGGACACACTCATTCTATAAGTTCAGTGTGCACACCTCCATGTGGATACACTCATTCTAACAATACAGTGTGCACACCTCCATGTGGACATATTCTAACAGTTCAGTGTGCACACAAACATGTGGGCACACTCATTCTAAAAGTTCAGTGTGCACACCTTCATGTGGACATACTCATTCTAACAGTTCAGTGTGCACACTTCCATGTGGACACACTCATTCTAACAGTTCAGTGTGCACACCTCCACAGGGACACACTCATTCTAACAGTTCAGTGTGCACACCTCCATGTGGACACAATCATTCTAACAGTTTAGTGTGCACACCTCCATGTGGGCACACTCATTCTAACAGTTCAGTGTGCACACCTCCATGTGGACACGCTCATTCTAACAGTTCAGTGTGCACACCTCCATGTGGGCACACTCATTCTAACAGTTCAGTGTGCATGCCTCCATGTGGGCATACTCATTCTAACAGAACTGTGTGCACACTTCCATGTGGGCAAACTCATTCTAACAGTTCAGTGTGCACACCTCCATGTGGACACACTCATTCTAACAGTTCACTGTGCACACCTCCATATGGACACAGTCATTCTAACAGTTCAGTGTGCACAACTCCATGTGGGCACACTCATTCTAACAGTTCAGTGTGCACACCTCCATGTGGACACACTCATTCTAACAGTTCAATGTGCACACCTCCATGTGGACACACTCATTCTAACAGTTCAGTGTGCAAACATCCATGTGGACACAGTCATTCTAACAGTTCAGTGTGCACACCTCCATGTGGGCACACTCATTCTAACAGTTCCGTGTGCACACCTCCATGTGGGCACACACATTCTAACAGTTCAGTGTGCACACCTCCACAGGTATACACTCGTTCTAACAGTTCATTGTGCACACCTCCATGCGGACACACTCATTCTAACAGTTCAGAGAGCACACCTCCATGTGGGCACACTCATTCTAACAGTTCAGTGTGCACACCTCCATGTGGGCACACTCATTCTAACATTTCAGTGTGCACACTTCCATGTGGACACACTCATTCTAACAGTTCAGTGTGCACACCTCCACAGGTATACACTCGTTCTAACAGTTCAGTGTGCACATCTCCACAGGGATACACTAATTCTAACAGTTCAGTGTGCACACCTCCATGTGGACACACTCATTCTAACAGTTCAGTGTGCACACCTCCATGTGGGCACACTCATTCTAACATTTCAGTGTGCACACCTCCATGTGGACATATTCTAACAGTTCAGTATGCACACAAACATGTTGGCACACTCATTCTAACAGTTCATTGTGCACACCTCCATGTGGACACACCCATTCTACCAGTTTAGTGTGCACACCTCCATGTGGGCACACTCATTCTAACAGTTCAGTGTGCACACCACCATGTGGACACACTCATTCTAACAGTTCAGTGTGCACACCTCCATGTGGACACACTCATTCTAACAGTTCAGTGTGCACACCTCCATGTGGACACGCTCATTCTAACAGTTCAGTGTGCACACCTCCATGTGGGCACACTCATTCTAACAGTTCAGTGTGCACGCCATTATGTGGGCATACTCATTCTAACAGAACAGTGTGCACACCTCCATGTGGGCACACTTATTCTAACAGTTCAGTGTGCACAACTCCATGTGGACACACTCATTCTAAAAGTTCAGTGGGCACACCTCCATGTGGACACACTCATTCTAACAGTTCATTGTGCACACCTCCATGTGGACACACTAATTCTAACAGTTCAGTGTGCACACCTCCATGTGGACACACTCATTCTAACAGTTCAGTGTGCACACCTCCATGTGGGCACACTCATTCAAACAGTTTAGTGTGCATGCCTCCATGTGGGCATACTCATTCTAACAGAACAGTGTGCACAATTCCATGTGGGCACACTCATTCTAACAGTTCAGTGTGCACACCTCCATGTGGACACACTCATTCTAACAGTTCAGTGTGCACACCTCCATATGGACACAGTCATTATAACAGTTCAGTGTGCACAACTCCATGTGGGCACACTCATTCTATCAGTTCAGTGTGCACACCTCCATGTGGACACACTCATTCTAACAGTTCAGTGTGCACACCTCCATGTGAACACACTCATTCTAACAATACAGTGTGCACACCTCCATGTGGACACACTCATTCTAACAGTTCAGTGTGCACACCTACATGTGGACACACTCATTCTAACAGTTCAGTGTGCACACCTCAATGTGGACACACTCATTCTAACAATACAGTGTGCACACCTCCATGTGGACATATTCTAACAGTTCAGTGTGCACACCTCCATGTGGGCACACTCATTCTAACAGTTCAGTGTGCACACCTCCATGTGGACACACTCATTCTAACAGTTCAGTGTGCACAACTCCATGTGGACACACTCATTCTAACAGTTCAGTGTGCACATCTCCACAGGGATACACTCATTCTAACAGTTCAGTGTGCACACCTCCATGTGGGCACACTCATTCTAACAGATCAGGGTGCACATCTCCATGTGGGTACACTCATTCTAAAAGTTCAGTGTCCACATCTCCATGTGGACACACTCATTCTAACAGTTCAGTGTGCACACCTCCATGTGGACACAGTCATTCTAACAGTTGAGTGTGCACACCTCCATGTGGACACCCTCATTCTAACAGTTCAGTGTGCACACCTCCACTTGGGCACACTCATTCTAACAGTTCAGTGTGCACACCTCCACAGGGATACACTCATTCTAACAGTTCAGTGTGAACACCTCAATGTGGACACACTCATTCTAACAGTTCAGTGTGCACACCTCCATGTGGACTCGATCATTCTAAAAGTTCAGTGTACACACCTCCACAGGGATACACTCATTCTAACAGTTCAGTGTGCACACCTCCATGTGGACACACTCATTCTAACAGTTCAGTGTGCACACCTCTATGTGGACAAACTCATTCTGACAGTTCAGTGTGCACACCTCCATGTGGGCATACTCATTCTAACAGTTCAGTGTGCACACCTCCATGTGGACACACTCATTCTAACAGTTCAGTGTGCACACCTCCATGTGGACACACTCATTCTAACAATACAGTGTGCACACCTCCATGTGGACATATTCTAACAGTTCAGTGTGCACACCTCCATACGGACATAGTCATTCTAACAGTTCAGTGTGCACAACTCCATGTGGGCACACTCATTCTAACAGTTCAGTGTGCACACCTCCATGTGGACACACTCATTCTAACAGTTCAGTGTGCACACCTCCATGTGGACACACTCATTCTAACAGTTCAGTGTGCACACCACCATGTGGGCACACTTATTCTACCAGTTCAGTGTGCACACCTCCATGTGGGCACACTCATTCTAACAGTTCAGTGTGCACACCTCCATGTGGACACTCTCATTCTAACAGTTCAGTGTGCACACCTCCATGTGGACACACTCATTCTAACAATACAGTGTGCACACCTCCATGTGGACACACTCATTCTAATAGTTCAGTGTGCAAACCTCCATGTGGACACACTCATTCTAACAGTTCACTGTGCACATCTCCACAGGGATACACTAATTCTAACAGTTCAGTGTGCACACCTCCATGTGGACACACTCATTCTAACAGTTCAGTGTGCACACCTCCATGTGGACACACTCATTCTAACAGTTCAGTGTGCACACCACCATGTGGGCACACTTATTCTACCAGTTCAGTGTGCACACCTCCATGTGGGCACACTCATTCTAACAGTTCAGTGTGCACACCTCCATGTGGACACTCTCATTCTAACAGTTCAGTGTGCACACCTCCATGTGGACACACTCATTCTAACAATACAGTGTGCACACCTCCATGTGGACACACTCATTCTAATAGTTCAGTGTGCAAACCTCCATGTGGACACACTCATTCTAACAGTTCACTGTGCACATCTCCACAGGGATACACTAATTCTAACAGTTCAGTGTGCACACCTCCATGTGGACACACTCATTCTAACAGTTCAGTGTGCACACCTCCCTGTGGACACACTCATTCTAACAGTTCAGTGTGCACACTTCCATGTGGACACACTCATTCTAACAGTTCAGTGTGCACACCTCCATGTGGACACACTCAATCTAACAGTTCAGTGTACACACCTCCATGTGGACACACTCATTCTATAAGTTCAGTGTGCACACCTCCATGTGGATACACTCATTCTAACAATACAGTGTGCACACCTCCATGTGGACATATTCTAACAGTTCAGTGTGCACACAAACATGTGGGCACACTCATTCTAAAAGTTCAGTGTGCACACCTTCATGTGGACATACTCATTCTAACAGTTCAGTGTGCACACTTCCATGTGGACACACTCATTCTAACAGTTCAGTGTGCACACCTCCACAGGGACACACTCATTCTAACAGTTCAGTGTGCACACCTCCATGTGGACACAATCATTCTAACAGTTTAGTGTGCACACCTCCATGTGGGCACACTCATTCTAACAGTTCAGTGTGCACACCTCCATGTGGACACGCTCATTCTAACAGTTCAGTGTGCACACCTCCATGTGGGCACACTCATTCTAACAGTTCAGTGTGCATGCCTCCATGTGGGCATACTCATTCTAACAGAACTGTGTGCACACTTCCATGTGGGCAAACTCATTCTAACAGTTCAGTGTGCACACCTCCATGTGGACACACTCATTCTAACAGTTCACTGTGCACACCTCCATATGGACACAGTCATTCTAACAGTTCAGTGTGCACAACTCCATGTGGGCACACTCATTCTAACAGTTCAGTGTGCACACCTCCATGTGGACACACTCATTCTAACAGTTCAATGTGCACACCTCCATGTGGACACACTCATTCTAACAGTTCAGTGTGCAAACATCCATGTGGACACAGTCATTCTAACAGTTCAGTGTGCACACCTCCATGTGGGCACACTCATTCTAACAGTTCCGTGTGCACACCTCCATGTGGGCACACACATTCTAACAGTTCAGTGTGCACACCTCCACAGGTATACACTCGTTCTAACAGTTCATTGTGCACACCTCCATGCGGACACACTCATTCTAACAGTTCAGAGAGCACACCTCCATGTGGGCACACTCATTCTAACAGTTCAGTGTGCACACCTCCATGTGGGCACACTCATTCTAACATTTCAGTGTGCACACTTCCATGTGGACACACTCATTCTAACAGTTCAGTGTGCACACCTCCACAGGTATACACTCGTTCTAACAGTTCAGTGTGCACATCTCCACAGGGATACACTAATTCTAACAGTTCAGTGTGCACACCTCCATGTGGACACACTCATTCTAACAGTTCAGTGTGCACACCTCCATGTGGGCACACTCATTCTAACATTTCAGTGTGCACACCTCCATGTGGACATATTCTAACAGTTCAGTATGCACACAAACATGTTGGCACACTCATTCTAACAGTTCATTGTGCACACCTCCATGTGGACACACCCATTCTACCAGTTTAGTGTGCACACCTCCATGTGGGCACACTCATTCTAACAGTTCAGTGTGCACACCACCATGTGGACACACTCATTCTAACAGTTCAGTGTGCACACCTCCATGTGGACACACTCATTCTAACAGTTCAGTGTGCACACCTCCATGTGGACACGCTCATTCTAACAGTTCAGTGTGCACACCTCCATGTGGGCACACTCATTCTAACAGTTCAGTGTGCACGCCATTATGTGGGCATACTCATTCTAACAGAACAGTGTGCACACCTCCATGTGGGCACACTTATTCTAACAGTTCAGTGTGCACAACTCCATGTGGACACACTCATTCTAAAAGTTCAGTGGGCACACCTCCATGTGGACACACTCATTCTAACAGTTCATTGTGCACACCTCCATGTGGACACACTAATTCTAACAGTTCAGTGTGCACACCTCCATGTGGACACACTCATTCTAACAGTTCAGTGTGCACACCTCCATGTGGGCACACTCATTCAAACAGTTTAGTGTGCATGCCTCCATGTGGGCATACTCATTCTAACAGAACAGTGTGCACAATTCCATGTGGGCAAACTCATTCTAACAGTTCAGTGTGCACACCTCCATGTGGACACACTCATTCTAACAGTTCAGTGTGCACACCTCCATATGGACACAGTCATTATAACAGTTCAGTGTGCACAACTCCATGTGGGCACACTCATTCTATCAGTTCAGTGTGCACACCTCCATGTGGACACACTCATTCTAACAGTTCAGTGTGCACACCTCCATGTGAACACACTCATTCTAACAATACAGTGTGCACACCTCCATGTGGACACACTCATTCTAACAGTTCAGTGTGCACACCTACATGTGGACACACTCATTCTAACAGTTCAGTGTGCACACCTCAATGTGGACACACTCATTCTAACAATACAGTGTGCACACCTCCATGTGGACATATTCTAACAGTTCAGTGTGCACACCTCCATGTGGGCACACTCATTCTAACAGTTCAGTGTGCACACCTCCATGTGGACACACTCATTCTAACAGTTCAGTGTGCACAACTCCATGTGGACACACTCATTCTAACAGTTCAGTGTGCACATCTCCACAGGGATACACTCATTCTAACAGTTCAGTGTGCACACCTCCATGTGGGCACACTCATTCTAACAGATCAGGGTGCACATCTCCATGTGGGTACACTCATTCTAAAAGTTCAGTGTCCACATCTCCATGTGGACACACTCATTCTAACAGTTCAGTGTGCACACCTCCATGTGGACACAGTCATTCTAACAGTTGAGTGTGCACACCTCCATGTGGACACCCTCATTCTAACAGTTCAGTGTGCACACCTCCACTTGGGCACACTCATTCTAACAGTTCAGTGTGCACACCTCCACAGGGATACACTCATTCTAACAGTTCAGTGTGAACACCTCAATGTGGACACACTCATTCTAACAGTTCAGTGTGCACACCTCCATGTGGACTCGATCATTCTAAAAGTTCAGTGTACACACCTCCACAGGGATACACTCATTCTAACAGTTCAGTGTGCACACCTCCATGTGGACACACTCATTCTAACAGTTCAGTGTGCACACCTCTATGTGGACAAACTCATTCTGACAGTTCAGTGTGCACACCTCCATGTGGGCATACTCATTCTAACAGTTCAGTGTGCACACCTCCATGTGGACACACTCATTCTAACAGTTCAGTGTGCACACCTCCATGTGGACACACTCATTCTAACAATACAGTGTGCACACCTCCATGTGGACATATTCTAACAGTTCAGTGTGCACACCTCCATACGGACATAGTCATTCTAACAGTTCAGTGTGCACAACTCCATGTGGGCACACTCATTCTAACAGTTCAGTGTGCACACCTCCATGTGGACACACTCATTCTAACAGTTCAGTGTGCACACCTCCATGTGGACACACTCATTCTAACAGTTCAGTGTGCACACCACCATGTGGGCACACTTATTCTACCAGTTCAGTGTGCACACCTCCATGTGGGCACACTCATTCTAACAGTTCAGTGTGCACACCTCCATGTGGACACTCTCATTCTAACAGTTCAGTGTGCACACCTCCATGTGGACACACTCATTCTAACAATACAGTGTGCACACCTCCATGTGGACACACTCATTCTAATAGTTCAGTGTGCAAACCTCCATGTGGACACACTCATTCTAACAGTTCACTGTGCACATCTCCACAGGGATACACTAATTCTAACAGTTCAGTGTGCACACCTCCATGTGGACACACTCATTCTAACAGTTCAGTGTGCACACCTCCGTGTGGGCACACTCATTCTAACAGTTCAGTGTGCACACTTCCATGTGGACACACTCATTCTAACAGTTCAGTGTGCACACCTCCATGTGGACACACTCAATCTAACAGTTCAGTGTACACACCTCCATGTGGACACACTCATTCTATAAGTTCAGTGTGCACACCTCCATGTGGACACATTCATTCTAACATTTCAGTGTGCACACCTCCATGTGGACACACTCATTCTAACAGTTCAGTGTGCACACCTCCATGTGGACACACTCATTCTAACAGTTCAGTGTGCACACCTCCATGTGGACACACTCATTCCAACAATACAGTGTGCACACCTCCATGTGGACAAATTCTAACAGTTCAGTGTGCACACCTCCATGTGGACACACTCATTCTAACAGTTCAGTGTGCACACCTCCATGTGGACACACTCATTCTAACAGTTCAGTGTGCACATCTCCACAGGATTCACTAATTCTAACAGTTCAGTGTGCACACCTCCATGTGGACACACGCATTCTAACAGTTCAGTGTGCACACCTCCATGTGGACACACTCATTCTAACAGTTCAGTGTGCACACTTCCATGTGGACACACTCATTCTAACAGTTCAGTGTGCAAACCTCCATGTGGACACACTCATTCTAACAGTTCACTGTGCACATCTCCACAGGGATACACTAATTCTAACAGTTCATTGTGCACACCTCCATGAGGACACACTCATTCTAACAGTTCAGTGTGCACACCTCCATGTGGGCACACTCATTCTAACAGTTCAGTGTGCACACTTCCATGTGGACACACTCATTCTAACAGTTCAGGGTGCACACCTCCATGTGGACACACTCAATCTAACAGTTCAGTGTACACACCTCCATGTGGACACACTCATTCTAACAGTTCAGTGTGCACACCTCCATGTGGATACACTCATTTTAACAATACAGTGTGCACACCTCCATGTGGACATATTCTAACAGTTCAGTGTGCACACAAACATGTGGGCACACTCATTCTAAAAGTTCAGTGTGCACAACTTCATGTGGACATACTCATTCTAACAGTTCAGTGTGCACACCTCCATGTGTACACCCTCATTCTAACAGTTCAGTGTGCACACCTCCATATGGACACAGTCATTCTAACAGTTCAGTGTGCACAACTCCATGTGGGCACACTCATTCTAACAGTTCAGTGTGCACACCTCCATGTGGACACACTCATTCTAATAGTTCAGTGTGCACACCTCCATGTGGACACACTCATTCTAACAGTTCAGTGTACACAACTCCATGTGGACACACTCATTCTAACAGTTCAGTGTGCACACCTCCATGTGGACACACTCATTCTAACAGTTTAGTGTGCACACCTCCATGTGGGCACACTCATTCTAACAGTTCAGTGTGCACACCCCCATGTGGACACACTCATTCTAACAGTTCAGTGTGGACATCTCCATGTGTACACACTCATTCTAACAGTTCAGTGTGCACACCTCCACAGGGACACATTCATTCTAACAGTTCAGTGTGCACACCTCCATGTGGGCACAGTCAATCTAACAGTTCAGTGTGCACACCTCCATGTGGACACACTCAATCTAACAGTTCAGTGTACACACCTCCATATGGACACACTCATTCTAACAGGTCAGTGTGCACACCTCCATGTGGATACACTCATTCTAACAGTTCAGTGTGCACACCTCCATGTGGGCACACTCATTCTAACAGTTCAGTGTGCACACCTCCATGTGGGCACACTCATTCTAACAGTTCAGTGTGCACACCTCCATGTGGGCACACTCATTCTAACAGTTCAGTGTGCACACCTCCACAGGGATACACTCATTCTAACAGTTCAGTGTGCACACCTTTATGTGGACACACTCATTCTAACAGTTCAGTGTGCACACCTCCATGTGGGTACACTCATTCTAACAGTTCAGTGTGCACACTTCCATGTGGACACACTCATTCTAACAGTTCAGTGTGCACACCTCCATGTGGACACACTCATTCTAACAGTTCAGTGTGCACACCTCCATGTGTACACACTCATTCTAACAGTTCAGTGTGCACACCTCCATGTGGACTCAATCATTCTAAAAGTTCAGTGTACACACCTCCACAGGGATACACTCATTCTAACAGTTCAGTGTGCACACCTCCATGTGGACACACTCATTCTAACAGTTCAGTGTGCACACCTCTATGTGGACACACTCATTCTAACAGTTCAGTGTGCACACCTCCATGTGGGCATACTCATTCTAACAGTTCAGTGTGCACACCTCCATGTGGACACACTCATTCTAACAGTTCAGTGTGCACACCTCCATGTGGACACACTCATTCTAACAATACATTGTGCACACCTCCATGTGGACATATTCTAACAGTTCAGTGTGCACTCCTCCATACGGACATAGTCATTCTAACAGTTCAGTGTGCACAACTCCATGTGGGCACACTCATTCTAACAGTTCAGTGTGCACACCTCCATGTGGACACACTCATTCTAACAGTTCAGTGTGCACACCTCCATGTGGACACACTCATTCTAACAGTTCAGTGTGCACACCACCATGTGGGCACACTCATTCTACCAGTTCAGTGTGCACATCTCCATGTGGGCACACTCATTCTAACAGTTCAGTGTGCACACCTCCATGTGGACACTCTCATTCTAACAGTTCAGTGTGCACACCTCCATGTGGACACACTCATTCTAACAATACAGTGTGCACACCTCCATGTGGACACACTCATTCTAATAGTTCAGTGTGCAAACCTCCATGTGGACACACTCATTCTAACAGTTCACTGTGCACATCTCCACAGGGATAAACTAATTCTAACAGTTCAGTGTGCACACCTCCATGTGGACACACTCATTCTAACAGTTCAGTGTGCATACCTCCATGTGGGCACACTCATTCTAACAGTTCAGTGTGCACACTTCCATGTGGACACACTCATTCTAACAGTTCAGTGTGCACACCTCCATGTGGACACACTCAATCTAACAGTTCAGTGTACACACCTCCATGTGGACACACTCATTCTAACAGTTCAGTGTGCACACCTCCATGTGGACACACTCATTCTAACAGTTCAGTGTGCACACCTCCATGTGGGCACACTCATTCAAACAGTTCAGTGTGCATGCCTCCATGTGGGCATACTCATTCTAACAGAACAGTGTGCACACTTCCATGTGGGCACACTCATTCTAACAGTTCAGTGTGCACACCTCCATGTGGACACACTCATTCTAACAGTTCAGTGTGCACACCTCCATATGGACACAGTCATTATAACAGTTCAGTGTGCACAACTCCATGTGGGCACACTCATTCTAACAGTTCAGTGTGCACACCTCCATGTGGACACACTCATTCTAACAGTTCAGTGTGCACACCTCCATGTGAACACACTCATTCTAACAATACAGTGTGCACACCTCCATGTGGACACACTCATTCTAACAGTTCAGTGTGCACACCTCCATGTGGACACACTCATTCTAACAGTTCAGTGTGCACACCTCCATGTGGACACACTCATTCTAACAATACAGTGTGCACACCTCCATGTGGACATATTCTAACAGTTCAGTGTGCACACCTCCATGTGGGCACACTCATTCTAACAGTTCAGTGTGCACACCTCCATGTGGACACACTCATTCTAACAGTTCAGTGTGCACAACTCCATGTGGACACACTCATTCTAACAGTTCAGTGTGCACATCTCCACAGGGATACACTCATTCTAACAGTTCAGTGTGCACACCTCCATGTGGGCACACTCATTCTAACAGATCAGGGTGCACATCTCCATGTGGGTACACTCATTCTAAAAGTTCAGTGTCCACATCTCCATGTGGACACACTCATTCTAACAGTTCAGTGTGCACACCTCCATGTGGACACAGTCATTCTAACAGTTGAGTGTGCACACCTCCATGTGGACACCCTCATTCTAACAGTTCAGTGTGCACACCTCCACGTGGGCACACTCATTCTAACAGTTCAGTGTGCACACCTCCACAGGGATACACTCATTCTAACAGTTCAGTGTGAACACCTCAATGTGGACACACTCATTCTAACAGTTCAGTGTGCACACCTCCATGTGGACTCAATCATTCTAAAAGTTCAGTGTACACACCTCCACAGGGATACACTCATTCTAACAGTTCAGTGTGCACACCTCCATGTGGACACACTCATTCTAACAGTTCAGTGTGCACAACTCTATGTGGACAAACTCATTCTATCAGTTCAGTGTGCACACCTCCATGTGGGCATACTCATTCTAAGAGTTCAGTGTGCACACCTCCATGTGGACACACTCATTCTAACAGTTCAGTGTGCACACCTCCATGTGGACACACTCATTCTAACAATACAGTGTGCACACCTCCATGTGGACATATTCTAACAGTTCAGTGTGCACACCTCCATACGGACATAGTCATTCTAACAGTTCAGTGTGCACAACTCCTTGTGGGCACACTCATTCTAACAGTTCAGTGTGCACACCTCCATGTGGACACACTCATTCTAACAGTTCAGTGTGCACACCTCCATGTGGACACACTCATTCTAACAGTTCAGTGTGCACACCACCATGTGGGCACACTTATTCTACCAGTTCAGTGTGCACACCTCCATGTGGGCACACTCATTCTAACAGTTCAGTGTGCACACCTCCATGTGGACACTCTCATTCTAACAGTTCAGTGTGCACACCTCCATGTGGACACACTCATTCTAACAATACAGTGTGCACACCTCCATGTGGACACACTCATTCTAATAGTTCAGTGTGCAAACCTCCATGTGGACACACTCATTCTAACAGTTCACTGTGCACATCTCCACAGGGATACACTAATTCTAACAGTTCAGTGTGCACACCTCCATGTGGACACACTCATTCTAACAGTTCAGTGTGCACACCTCCCTGTGGACACACTCATTCTAACAGTTCAGTGTGCACACTTCCATGTGGACACACTCATTCTAACAGTTCAGTGTGCACACCTCCATGTGGACACACTCAATCTAACAGTTCAGTGTACACACCTCCATGTGGACACACTCATTCTATAAGTTCAGTGTGCACACCTCCATGTGGATACACTCATTCTAACAATACAGTGTGCACACCTCCATGTGGACATATTCTAACAGTTCAGTGTGCACACAAACATGTGGGCACACTCATTCTAAAAGTTCAGTGTGCACACCTTCATGTGGACATACTCATTCTAACAGTTCAGTGTGCACACTTCCATGTGGACACACTCATTCTAACAGTTCAGTGTGCACACCTCCACAGGGACACACTCATTCTAACAGTTCAGTGTGCACACCTCCATGTGGACACAATCATTCTAACAGTTTAGTGTGCACACCTCCATGTGGGCACACTCATTCTAACAGTTCAGTGTGCACACCTCCATGTGGACACGCTCATTCTAACAGTTCAGTGTGCACACCTCCATGTGGGCACACTCATTCTAACAGTTCAGTGTGCATGCCTCCATGTGGGCATACTCATTCTAACAGAACTGTGTGCACACTTCCATGTGGGCAAACTCATTCTAACAGTTCAGTGTGCACACCTCCATGTGGACACACTCATTCTAACAGTTCACTGTGCACACCTCCATATGGACACAGTCATTCTAACAGTTCAGTGTGCACAACTCCATGTGGGCACACTCATTCTAACAGTTCAGTGTGCACACCTCCATGTGGACACACTCATTCTAACAGTTCAATGTGCACACCTCCATGTGGACACACTCATTCTAACAGTTCAGTGTGCAAACATCCATGTGGACACAGTCATTCTAACAGTTCAGTGTGCACACCTCCATGTGGGCACACTCATTCTAACAGTTCCGTGTGCACACCTCCATGTGGGCACACACATTCTAACAGTTCAGTGTGCACACCTCCACAGGTATACACTCGTTCTAACAGTTCATTGTGCACACCTCCATGCGGACACACTCATTCTAACAGTTCAGAGAGCACACCTCCATGTGGGCACACTCATTCTAACAGTTCAGTGTGCACACCTCCATGTGGGCACACTCATTCTAACATTTCAGTGTGCACACTTCCATGTGGACACACTCATTCTAACAGTTCAGTGTGCACACCTCCACAGGTATACACTCGTTCTAACAGTTCAGTGTGCACATCTCCACAGGGATACACTAATTCTAACAGTTCAGTGTGCACACCTCCATGTGGACACACTCATTCTAACAGTTCAGTGTGCACACCTCCATGTGGGCACACTCATTCTAACATTTCAGTGTGCACACCTCCATGTGGACATATTCTAACAGTTCAGTATGCACACAAACATGTTGGCACACTCATTCTAACAGTTCATTGTGCACACCTCCATGTGGACACACCCATTCTACCAGTTTAGTGTGCACACCTCCATGTGGGCACACTCATTCTAACAGTTCAGTGTGCACACCACCATGTGGACACACTCATTCTAACAGTTCAGTGTGCACACCTCCATGTGGACACACTCATTCTAACAGTTCAGTGTGCACACCTCCATGTGGACACGCTCATTCTAACAGTTCAGTGTGCACACCTCCATGTGGGCACACTCATTCTAACAGTTCAGTGTGCACGCCATTATGTGGGCATACTCATTCTAACAGAACAGTGTGCACACCTCCATGTGGGCACACTTATTCTAACAGTTCAGTGTGCACAACTCCATGTGGACACACTCATTCTAAAAGTTCAGTGGGCACACCTCCATGTGGACACACTCATTCTAACAGTTCATTGTGCACACCTCCATGTGGACACACTAATTCTAACAGTTCAGTGTGCACACCTCCATGTGGACACACTCATTCTAACAGTTCAGTGTGCACACCTCCATGTGGGCACACTCATTCAAACAGTTCAGTGTGCATGCCTCCATGTGGGCATACTCATTCTAACAGAACAGTGTGCACAATTCCATGTGGGCACACTCATTCTAACAGTTCAGTGTGCACACCTCCATGTGGACACACTCATTCTAACAGTTCAGTGTGCACACCTCCATATGGACACAGTCATTATAACAGTTCAGTGTGCACAACTCCATGTGGGCACACTCATTCTATCAGTTCAGTGTGCACACCTCCATGTGGACACACTCATTCTAACAGTTCAGTGTGCACACCTCCATGTGAACACACTCATTCTAACAATACAGTGTGCACACCTCCATGTGGACACACTCATTCTAACAGTTCAGTGTGCACACCTCCATGTGGACACACTCATTCTAACAGTTCAGTGTGCACACCTCCATGTGGACACACTCATTCTAACAATACAGTGTGCACACCTCCATGTGGACATATTCTAACAGTTCAGTGTGCACACCTCCATGTGGGCACACTCATTCTAACAGTTCAGTGTGCACACCTCCATGTGGACACACTCATTCTAACAGTTCAGTGTGCACAACTCCATGTGGACACACTCATTCTAACAGTTCAGTGTGCACATCTCCACAGGGATACACTCATTCTAACAGTTCAGTGTGCACACCTCCATGTGGGCACACTCATTCTAACAGATCAGGGTGCACATCTCCATGTGGGTACACTCATTCTAAAAGTTCAGTGTCCACATCTCCATGTGGACACACTCATTCTAACAGTTCAGTGTGCACACCTCCATGTGGACACAGTCATTCTAACAGTTGAGTGTGCACACCTCCATGTGGACACCCTCATTCTAACAGTTCAGTGTGCACACCTCCACGTGGGCACACTCATTCTAACAGTTCAGTGTGCACACCTCCACAGGGATACACTCATTCTAACAGTTCAGTGTGAACACCTCAATGTGGACACACTCATTCTAACAGTTCAGTGTGCACACCTCCATGTGGACTCAATCATTCTAAAAGTTCAGTGTACACACCTCCACAGGGATACACTCATTCTAACAGTTCAGTGTGCACACCTCCATGTGGACACACTCATTCTAACAGTTCAGTGTGCACACCTCTATGTGGACAAACTCATTCTGACAGTTCAGTGTGCACACCTCCATGTGGGCATACTCATTCTAACAGTTCAGTGTGCACACCTCCATGTGGACACACTCATTCTAACAGTTCAGTGTGCACACCTCCATGTGGACACACTCATTCTAACAATACAGTGTGCACACCTCCATGTGGACATATTCTAACAGTTCAGTGTGCACACCTCCATACGGACATAGTCATTCTAACAGTTCAGTGTGCACAACTCCATGTGGGCACACTCATTCTAACAGTTCAGTGTGCACACCTCCATGTGGACACACTCATTCTAACAGTTCAGTGTGCACACCTCCATGTGGACACACTCATTCTAACAGTTCAGTGTGCACACCACCATGTGGGCACACTTATTCTACCAGTTCAGTGTGCACACCTCCATGTGGGCACACTCATTCTAACATTTCAGTGTGCACACCTCCATGTGGACACTCTCATTCTAACAGTTCAGTGTGCACACCTCCATGTGGACACACTCATTCTAACAATACAGTGTGCACACCTCCATGTGGACACACTCATTCTAATAGTTCAGTGTGCAAACCTCCATGTGGACACACTCATTCTAACAGTTCACTGTGCACATCTCCACAGGGATACACTAATTCTAACAGTTCAGTGTGCACACCTCCATGTGGACACACTCATTCTAACAGTTCAGTGTGCACACCTCCGTGTGGGCACACTCATTCTAACAGTTCAGTGTGCACACTTCCATGTGGACACACTCATTCTAACAGTTCAGTGTGCACACCTCCATGTGGACACACTCAATCTAACAGTTCAGTGTACACACCTCCATGTGGACACACTCATTCTATAAGTTCAGTGTGCACACCTCCATGTGGATACACTCATTCTAACAATACAGTGTGCACACCTCCATGTGGACATATTCTAACAGTTCAGTGTGCACACAAACATGTGGGCACACTCATTCTAAAAGTTCAGTGTGCACACCTTCATGTGGACATATTCATTCTAACAGTTCAGTGTGCACACTTCCATGTGGACACACTCATTCTAACAGTTCAGTGTGCACACCTCCACAGGAACACACTCATTCTAACAGTTCAGTGTGCACACCTCCATGTGGACACAATCATTCTAACAGTTTAGTGTGCACACCTCCATGTGGGCACACTCATTCTAACAGTTCAGTGTGCACACCTCCATGTGGACACGCTCATTCTAACAGTTCAGTGTGCACACCTCCATGTGGGCACACTCATTCTAACAGTTCAGTGTGCATGCCTCCATGTGGCCATACTCATTCTAACAGAACAGTGTGCACACTTCCATGTGGGCAAACTCATTCTAACAGTTCAGTGTGCACACCTCCATGTGGACACACTCATTCTAACAGTTCACTGTGCACACCTCCATATGGACACAGTCATTCTAACAGTTCAGTGTGCACAACTCCATGTGGGCACACTCATTCTATCAGTTCAGTGTGCACACCTCCATGTGGACACACTCATTCTAACAGTTCAGTGTGCACACCTCCATGTGAACACACTCATTCTAACAATACAGTGTGCACACCTCCATGTGGACACACTCATTCTAACAGTTCAGTGTGCACACCTCCATGTGGACACACTCATTCTAACAGTTCAGTGTGCACACCTCCATGTGGACACACTCATTCTAACAATACAGTGTGCACACCTCCATGTGGACATATTCTAACAGTTCAGTGTGCACACCTCCATGTGGGCACACTCATTCTAACAGTTCAGTGTGCACACCTCCATGTGGACACACTCATTCTAACAATACAGTGTGCACACCTCCATGTGGACATATTCTAACAGTTCAGTGTGCACACCTCCATGTGGGCACACTCATTCTAACAGTTCAGTGTGCACACCTCCATGTGGACACACTCATTCTAACAGTTCAGTGTGCACAACTCCATGTGGACACACTCATTCTAACAGTTCAGTGTGCACACCTCCATGTGGGCACACTCATTCTAACAGATCAGGGTGCACATCTCCATGTGGGTACACTCATTCTAAAAGTTCAGTGTCCACATCTCCATGTGGACACACTCATTCTAACAGTTCAGTGTGCACACCTCCATGTGGACACAGTCATTCTAACAGTTGAGTGTGCACACCTCCATGTGGACACCCTCATTCTAACAGTTCAGTGTGCACACCTCCACGTGGGCACACTCATTCTAACAGTTCAGTGTGCACACCTCCACAGGGATACACTCATTCTAACAGTTCAGTGTGAACACCTCAATGTGGACACACTCATTCTAACAGTTCAGTGTGCACACCTCCATGTGGACTCAATCATTCTAAAAGTTCAGTGTACACACCTCCACAGGGATACACTCATTCTAACAGTTCAGTGTGCACACCTCCATGTGGACACACTCATTCTAACAGTTCAGTGTGCACACCTCTATGTGGACAAACTCATTCTGACAGTTCAGTGTGCACACCTCCATGTGGGCATACTCATTCTAACAGTTCAGTGTGCACACCTCCATGTGGACACACTCATTCTAACAGTTCAGTGTGCACACCTCCATGTGGACACACTCATTCTAACAATACAGTGTGCACACCTCCATGTGGACATATTCTAACAGTTCAGTGTGCACACCTCCATACGGACATAGTCATTCTAACAGTTCAGTGTGCACAACTCCATGTGGGCACACTCATTCTAACAGTTCAGTGTGCACACCTCCATGTGGACACACTCATTCTAACAGTTCAGTGTGCACACCTCCATGTGGACACACTCATTCTAACAGTTCAGTGTACACACCACCATGTGGGCACACTTATTCTACCAGTTCAGTGTGCACACCTCCATGTGGGCACACTCATTCTAACATTTCAGTGTGCACACCTCCATGTGGACACTCTCATTCTAACAGTTCAGTGTGCACACCTCCATGTGGACACACTCATTCTAACAATACAGTGTGCACACCTCCATGTGGACACACTCATTCTAATAGTTCAGTGTGCAAACCTCCATGTGGACACACTCATTCTAACAGTTCACTGTGCACATCTCCACAGGGATACACTAATTCTAACAGTTCAGTGTGCACACCTCCATGTGGACACACTCATTCTAACAGTTCAGTGTGCACACCTCCGTGTGGGCACACTCATTCTAACAGTTCAGTGTGCACACTTCCATGTGGACACACTCATTCTAACAGTTCAGTGTGCACACCTCCATGTGGACACACTCAATCTAACAGTTCAGTGTACACACCTCCATGTGGACACACTCATTCTATAAGTTCAGTGTGCACACCTCCATGTGGATACACTCATTCTAACAATACAGTGTGCACACCTCCATGTGGACATATTCTAACAGTTCAGTGTGCACACAAACATGTGGGCACACTCATTCTAAAAGTTCAGTGTGCACACCTTCATGTGGACATATTCATTCTAACAGTTCAGTGTGCACACTTCCATGTGGACACACTCATTCTAACAGTTCAGTGTGCACACCTCCACAGGAACACACTCATTCTAACAGTTCAGTGTGCACACCTCCATGTGGACACAATCATTCTAACAGTTTAGTGTGCACACCTCCATGTGGGCACACTCATTCTAACAGTTCAGTGTGCACACCTCCATGTGGACACGCTCATTCTAACAGTTCAGTGTGCACACCTCCATGTGGGCACACTCATTCTAACAGTTCAGTGTGCATGCCTCCATGTGGGCATACTCATTCTAACAGAACAGTGTGCACACTTCCATGTGGGCAAACTCATTCTAACAGTTCAGTGTGCACACCTCCATGTGGACACACTCATTCTAACAGTTCACTGTGCACACCTCCATATGGACACAGTCATTCTAACAGTTCAGTGTGCACAACTCCATGTGGGCACACTCATTCTAACAGTTCAGTGTGCACACCTCCATGTGGACACACTCATTCTAATAGTTCAGTGTGCACACCTCCATGTGGACACACTCATTCTAACAGTTCAATGTGCACACCTCCATGTGGACACACTCATTCTAACAGTTTAGTGTGCAAACATCCATGTGGACACAGTCATTCTAACTGTTCAGTGTGCACACCTTCATGTGGGCACACTCATTCTAACAGTTCCGTGTGCCCACCTCCATGTGGGCACACACATTCTAACAGTTCAGTGTGCACACCTCCACAGGTATACACTCGTTCTAACAGTTCATTGTGCACACCTCCATGCGGACACACTCATTCTAACAGTTCAGAGAGCACACGTCCATGTGGGCACACTCATTCTAACAGTTCAGTGTGCACACCTCCATGTGGGCACACCCATTCTAACAGTTCAGTGTGCACACTTCCATGTGGACACACTCATTCTAACAGTTCAGTGTGCACACCTCCACAGGTATACACTCGTTCTAACAGTTCAGTGTGCACATCTCCACAGGGATACACTAATTCTAACAGTTCAGTGTGCACACCTCCATGTGGACAGACTCATTCTAACAGTTCAGTGTGCACACCTCCATGTGGGCACACTCATTCTAACATTTCAGTGTGCACACCTCCATGTGGACATATTCTAACAGTTCAGTGTGCACACAAACATGTTGGCACACTCATTCTAACAGTTCATTGTGCACACCTCCATGTGGACACACCCATTCTACCAGTTTAGTGTGCACACCTCCATGTGGGCACACTCATTCTAACAGTTCAGTGTGCACACCACCATGTGGACACACTCATTCTAACAGTTCAGTGTGCACACCTCCATGTGGACACACTCATTCTAACAGTTCAGTGTGCACACCTCCATGTGGACACGCTCATTCTAACAGTTCAGTGTGCACACCTCCATGTGGGCACACTCATTCTAACAGTTCAGTGTGCACGCCATTATGTGGGCATACTCATTCTAACAGAACAGTGTGCACACCTCCATGTGGGCACACTTATTCTAACAGTTCAGTGTGCACACCTCCATGTGGACACACTCATTCTAAAAGTTCAGTGGGCACACCTCCATATGGACACACTCATTCTAACAGTTCATTGTGCACACCTCCATGTGGACACACTAATTCTAACAGTTCAGTGTGCACACCTCCATGTGGACACACTCATTCTAACAGTTCAGTGTGCACATCTCCATGTGGACACACTCATTCTAACAGTTCAGTGTGCACACCTCCATGTGGACACACTCATTCTAACAGTTCAGTGTGCACACTTCCATGTGGACACACTCATTCTAACAGTTCAGTGTGCACACCTCCATGTGGACACACTCATTCTAACAATAAAGTGTGCACACCTCCATGTGGACATATTCTAACAGTTCAGTGTGCACACCTCCATGTGGACACACTCATTCTAACAGTTCAGTGTGCAAACCTCCATGTGGGCACACTCATTCTAACAGTTCAGTGTGCACACTTCCATGTGGACACACTCATTCTAACAGTTCAGTGTACACACCTCCATGTGGACACACTCATTCTAACAATACAGTGTGCACACCTCCATGTGGACATATTCTAACAGTTCAGTGTGCACACATAAATGTGGGAACACTCATTCTAAAAGTTCAGTGTGCAAACCTCCATGTGGACACACTCATTCTAACAGTTCAGTGTGCACACCTCCATGTGGACACACTCATTATAACAGTTCAGTGTGCACACCTCCACAGGGACACACTCATTCTAACAGTTCAGTGTGCTCACCTCCATGTGGGCACAGTCATTCTAACCGTTCAGTGTGCACACCTCCATGTGGGCACACTCATTCTAACATTTCAGTGTGCACACCTCCATGTGGGCACACTCATTCTAACAGTTCAGTGTGCACACCTCCATGTGGACACACTCATTCTAACAGTTCAGTGTGCACACCTCCATGTGGGCACACTCATTCTAACAGTTAAGTGTGCACACCTCCATTTGGGCACACTCATTCTAACAGTTCAGTGTGCACACTTCCATGTGGGCACACTCATTCTAACAGTTCAGTGTGCACACCTCCTTGTGGACCCACTCATTCTATCAGTTCAGTGTGCACACCTCCATGTGGATACACTCATTCTAAAGGTTCAGTTTGCACACCTCCATGTGGACAAATGCTAACATTTCGGTGTGCACACCTCCATGTGCACACACTCATTCTAACAGTTCAGTGTGGACACCTCCATGTCGGCACAGACATTTTAACAGTTCAGTGTGCACACCTCCATGTGGGCACACTCATTCTAAAAATTCAGTGTGCACACCTCCATGTGGACACACTCATTCTAACAGTTCAGTGTGCACACCTCCATGTGGACACACTCAATCTAACAGTTCAGTGTACACACCTCCATTTGGACACACTCATTCTAACAGTTCAGTGTGCACACCTCCATGTGGATACACTCATTCTAACAATACAGTGTGCACACCTCCATGTGGACATATTCTAACAGTTCAGTGTGCACACAAACATGTGGGCACACTCATTCTAAAAGTTCAGTGTGCACACCTCCATGTGGACATACTCATTCTAACAGTTAAGTGTGCACACTTCCATATGGACACACTCATTCTAACAGTTCAGTGTGCACACCTCCACAGGGACACACTCATTCTAACAGTTCAGTGTGCACACCTCCATGTGGACACAATCATTCTAACAGTTTAGTGTGCACACCTCCATGTGGGCACACTCATTCTAACAGTTCAGTGTGCACACCTCCATTTGGACACGCTCATTCTAACAGTTCAGTGTGCACACCTCCACAGGGACACACTCATTCTAACAGTTCAGTGTGCACACCTCCATGTGGACACACTCATTCTAATAGTTCAGTGTTCACACCTCCATGTGGACACACTCATTCTAACAGTTCAATGTGCACACCTCCATGTGGACACACTCATTCTAACAGTTCAGTTTGCAAACCTCCATGTGGACACAGTCATTCTAACAGTTCAGTGTGCACACCTCCATGTGGGCACACTCATTCTAACAGTTCCGTGTGCACACCTCCATGTGGGCTCACACATTCAAACAGTTCAGTGTGCACACCTCCACAGGTATACACTCGTTCTAACAGTTCAGTGTGCACACCTCCATGTGGACACACTCACTCTAACAGTTCAGTGTGCACACCTCCATGTGGACACACTCATTCTAACATTTCAGTGTGCACACCTCCATGTGGACACGCTCATTCTAACATTTCAGTGTGTACACCTCCATGTGGGCACACTCATTCTAACATTTCAGTGTGTACACCTCCATGTGGGCACACTCATTCTAACAGTTCAGTGTGCACGCCATTATGTGGGCATACTCATTCTAACAGAACAGTGTGCACACCTCCATGTGGGCACACTTATTCTAACAGTTCAGTGTGCACACCTCCATGTGGACACACTCATTCTAAAAGTTCAGTGGGCACACCTCCATGTGGACACACTCATTCTAACAGTTCATTGTGCACACCTCCATGTGGACACACTAATTCTAACAGTTCAGTGTGCACACCTCCATGTGGACACACTCATTCTAACAGTTCAGTGTGCACATATCCATGTGGACACACTCATTCTAACAGTTCAGTGTGCACACCTCCATGTGGACACACTCATTCTAACAGTTCAGTGTGCACACTTCCATGTGGACACACTCATTCTAACAGTTCAGTGTGCACACCTCCATGTGGACACACTCATTCTAACAATACAGTGTGCACACCTCCATGTGAACATATTCTAACAGTTCAGTGTGCACACCTCCATGTGGACACACTCATTCTAACAGTTCAGTGTGCACACCTCCATGTGGGCACACTCATTCTAACAGTTCAGTGTGCACACTTCCGTGTGGACACACTCATTCTAACAGTTCAGTGTGCACACCTCCATGTGGACACACTCAACCTAACAGTTCAGTGTACACACCTCCATGTGGACACACTCATTCTAACAGTTCAGTGTGCACACCTCCATGTGGACACACTCATTCTAACAATACAGTGTGCACACCTCCATGTGGACATATTCTAACAGTTCAGTGTGCACACATAAATGTGGGAACACTCATTCTAAAAGTTCAGTGTGCAAACCTCCATGTGGACACACTTATTCTAACAGTTCAGTGTGCACACCTCCATGTGGACACACTCATTATAACAGTTCAGTGTGCACACCTCCACAGGGACACACTCATTCTAAGAGTTCAGTGTGCTCACCTCCATGTGGGCACAGTCATTCTAACCGTTCAGTGTGCACACCTCCATGTGGACACACTCATTCTAACAGTTCAGTGTGCACACCTCCATGTGGGCACACTCATTCTAACAGTTAAGTGTGCACACCTCCATTGGGGCACACTCATTCTAACAGTTCAGTGTGCACACTTCCATGTGGGCACACTCATTCTAACAGTTCAGTGTGCACACCTCCATGTGGACACACTCATTCTATCAGTTCAGTGTGCACACCTCCATGTGGATACACTCATTCTAAAGGTTCAGTGTGCACACCTCCATGTGGACAAATGCTAACATTTCGGTGTGCACACCTCCATGTGGACACACTCAATCTAACAGTTCAGTGTGGACACCTCCATGTCGGCACAGACATTTTAACAGTTCAGTGTGCACACCTCCATGTGGACACACTCATTCTAACAGTTCAGTGTGCACACCTCCATGTGGACACATTCTAACACTTCAGTGTGCACACCTCCATGTGGACACAATCATTCTAACAGTTCAGTGTGCACACCTCCATGTGGGCACACTCATTCTAACAGATCAGTGTGCACACCTCCATGTGGACACACTCATTCTAACAGTTCAGTGTGCACACCTCCATGTGGACACACTCAATCTAACAGTTCAGTGTACACACCTCCATGTGGACACACTCATTCTAGCAATACAGTGTGCACACCTCCATGTGGATACACTCATTCTAACAATACAGTGTGCACACCTCCATGTGGACATATTCTAACAGTTCAGTGTGCACACAAACATGTGGACACAATCATTCTAACAGTTTAGTGTGCACACCTCCATGTGGGCACACTCATTCTAACAGTTCAGTGTGCACACCTCCATGTGGACACAGTCATTCTAACAGTTCAGTGTGCACAAAACCATGTGGGCACACTCATTCTAACAGTTCTGTGTTCACGCCTTCATGTGGACACACTCATTCTAACAGTTCAGTGTGCACACCTCCATGTGGACACACTCATTCTAACAGTTCAGTGTGCACACCTCCTCAGGGACACACTCATTCTAACAGTTCAGTGTGCACACCTCCATGTGGACACAATCATTCTAACAGTTTAGTGTGCACAACTCCATGTGGGCACACTCATTCTAACAGTTCAGTGTGCACACCTCCATGTGGACACGCTCATTCTAACAGTTCAGTGTGCACACCTCCATGTGGGCACACTCATTCTAACAGTTCAGTGTGCATGCCTCCATGTGGGCATACTCATTCTAACAGAACAGTGTGCACACTTCCATGTGGGCACACTCATTCTAACAGTTCAGTGTGCACACCTCCATGTGGACACACTCATTCTAACAGTTCAGTGTGCACACCTCCATATGGACACAGTCATTCTAACAGTTCAGTGTGCACAACTCCATGTGGGCACACTCATTCTAACAGTTCAGTGTGCACACCTCCATGTGGACACACTCATTCTAATAGTTCAGTGTGCACACCTCCATGTGGACACACTCATTCTAACAGTTCAATGTGCACACCTCCATGTGGACACACTCATTCTAACAGTTCAGTGTGCAAACCTCCATGTGGACACAGTCATTCTAACAGTTCAGTGTGCACACCTCCATGTGGGCACACTCATTCTAACAGTTCCGTTTGCACACCTCCATGTGGGCACACACATTCTAACAGTTCAGTGTGCACACCTCCACAGGTATACACTCGTTCTAACAGTTCAGTGTGCACACCTCCATGCGGACACACTCATTCTAACAGTTCAGAGAGCACACCTCCATGTGGGCACACTCATTCTAACAGTTCAGTGTGCACACGTCCATGTGGGCACACTCATTCTAACATTTCAGTGTGCACACTTCCATGTGGACACACTCATTCTAACAGTTCAGTGTGCACACCTCCACAGGTATACACTCGTTCTAACAGTTCAGTGTGCACATCTCCAAAGGGATACACTAATTCTAACAGTTCAGTGTGCACACCTCCATGTGGACACACTCATTCTAACAGTTCAGTGTGCACACCTCCATGTGGACTCGCTCATTCTAACAGTTCAGTGTGCACACCTCCATGTGGGCACACTCATTCTAACAGTTCAGTGTGCACGCCATTATGTGGGCATACTCATTCTAACAGAACAGTGTGCACACCTCCATGTGGGCACACTTATTCTCACAGTTCAGTGTGCACACCTCCATGTGGACACACTCATTCTAAAAGTTCAATGGGCACACCTCCATGTGGACACACTCATTCTAACAGTTCATTGTGCACACCTCCATGTGGACACACTAATTCTAACAGTTCAGTGTGCACACCTCCATGTGGACACACTCATTCTAACAATACAGTGTGCACACCTCCATGTGGACATATTCTAACAGTTCAGTGTGCACACCTCCATGTGGACACACTCATTCTAACAGTTCAGTGTGCACACCTCCATGTGGGCACACTCATTCTAACAGTTCAGTGTGCACACTTCCGTGTGGACACACTCATTCTAACAGTTCAGTGTGCACACCTCCATGTGGACACACTCTACCTAACAGTTCAGTGTACACACCTCCATGTGGACACACTCATTCTAACAGTTCAGTGTGCACACCTCCATGTGGACACACTCATTCTAACAATACAGTGTGCACACCTCCATGTGGACATATTCTAACAGTTCAGTGTGCACACATAAATGTGGGAACACTCATTCTAAAAGTTCAGTGTGCAAACCTCCATGTGGACACACTCATTCTAACAGTTCAGTGTGCACACCTCCATGTGGACACACTCATTATAACAGTTCAGTGTGCACACCTCCACAGGGACACACTCATTCTAACAGTTCAGTGTGCTCACCTCCATGTGGGCACAGTCATTCTAACCGTTCAGTGTGCACACCTCCATGTGGGCACACTCATTCTAACATTTCAGTGTGCACACCTCCATGTGGGCACAATCATTCTAACAGTTCAGTGTGCACACCTCCATGTGGACACACTCATTCTAACAGTTCAGTGTGCACACCTCCATGTGGGCACACTCATTCTAAGAGTTAAGTGTGCACACCTCCATTTGGGCACACTCATTCTAACAGTTCAGTGTGCACACTTCCATGTGGGCACACTCATTCTAACAGTTCAGTGTGCACACCTCCATGTGGACACACTCATTCTATCAGTTCAGTGTGCACACCTCCATGTGGATACACTCATTCTAAAGGTTCAGTGTGCACACCTCCATGTGGACAAATGCTAACATTTCGGTGTGCACACCTCCATGTGGACACACTCATTCTTACAGTTCAGTGCGGACACCTCCATGTCGGCACAGACATTTTAACAGTTCAGTGTGCACACCTCCATGTGGACACACTCATTCTAACAGTTCAGTGTGCACACCTCCATGTGGACACATTGTAACACTTCAGTGTGCACAGCTCCATGTGGACACAATCATTCTAACAGTTCAGTGTGCACACCTCCATGTGGGCACACTCATTCTATCAATTCAGTGTGCACACCTCCATGTGGACACACTCATTCTAAAAATTCAGTGTGCACACCTCCATGTGGACACACTCATTCTAACAGTTCAGTGTGCACACCTCCATGTGGGCACACTCATTCTAACAGTTCAGTGTACACACCTCCATGTTGGCATACTCATTCTAACAGAACCGTGTGCACACCTCCATGTGGGCACACTCATTCTAACCGTTCAGTGTGCACAGCTCCATGTGGGCACACTCATTCTAACAGTTCAGGGTGCACACCTCCATGTGTACACACTCAATCTAACAGTTCAGTGTACACACCTCCATATGGACACACTCATTCTAACAGGTCAGGGTGCACACCTCCATGTGGATACACTCATTCTGAAAGTTCAGTGTGCACACCTCCATGTGGGCACACTCATTCTAACAGTTCAGTGTGCACACCTCCATGTGGGCACACTCATTCTAACAGTTCAGTGTGCACACCTCCATGTGGGCACACTCATTCTAACAGTTCAGTGTGCACACCTCCACAGGGATACACTCATTCTAACAGTTCAGTGTGCACATCTCCATGTGGACACACTCATTCTAACAGTTCAGTGTGCACACCTCCATGTGGACACACTCATTCTAACATTTCAGTGTGCACACTTCCATGTGGACACACTCATTCTAACAGTTCAGTGTGCACACCTCCATGTGGACACACTCATTATAACAATACATTGTGCACACCTCCATGTGGACATATTCTAACAGTTCAGTTTGCACACCTCCATGTGGACACACTCATTCTAACAGTTGAGTGTGCACACCTCCATGTGGACACACTCAACCTTACAGTTCAGTGTACACACCTCCATGTGGACACACTCATTCTAACAGTTCAGTGTGCACACCTCCATGTGGACACACTCATTCTAACAATACAGTGTGCACACCTCCATGTGGACATATTCTAACAGTTCAGTGTGCACACATAAATGTGGGAACACTCATTCTAAAAGTTCAGTGTGCAAAATCCATGTGGACACACTCATTCTAACAGTTCAGTGTGCACACCACCATGTGGACACACTCATTAT
>NW_026736978.1:0-54000 GCF_949786415.1 Peromyscus eremicus | reverse complement strand
AGCAAGCTCACTGTTTTGGAACTATAGGAAACACAGTAGAGTAGACGAGTGCCCTTTTCTCAAAAACAGAGTGTGTTTCTTGTAAGGCGAGCTAGCATTTGTTTTTCAGTCCTAAATGGAGTTGAATCACATGCATTTTCTGGTCCTATGACCAAGAGTTGTTTTCTGGTAAGAAGAGTTACTATAGTGCTCCCATTGTCATACACAGGGCAAATATCACTGGCGTCTGTTCCCAGCATACAGTGTATTGGACTGAAGAGGATCTACTGTCCTTGTCAGTTTCCTATGCAGACTTGATCTAGATATGGCTCCTGTGTGTAGGAAGTACAGTTCTTTTGTTCTGAGCAAGCTCACTGTTCTGGCCCTATAGGAAACACAGTAGAGTAGAAGAGTGCTCTTTTCCCAAAAGCAGAGTGTGTTTCTTGTAAGGCAAGCTAGTATTTGTTTCCCAGTCCTAAATGGAATTGAATCACATGCAGTTTTTGGTCCTACGAGCAAGATTTGTTTTCTGGAAAGAAGAGTCACTATTGCACTCCCATTGCCATACACAGTGCAAATAGCACTGGCGTCTGTTCCCAGCAAGTACAGTGTATTGGACTGAAGAGGAGCTACTGTTCTTTTCAGTTTCCTAAGCAGAGTTGAACTAGATATAGTCGGTGTGTGTAGGAAGCACAGTTCTTTTATTCTGAGCAAGCTCACTTTTCTGGCCCTATAGGAAACACATTAGAGTAGAAGAGTGCTCTTTTCTCAAAAGCAGAGTGTGTTTCTTGTAAGGCAAGCTAGTGTTTGTTTCCAAGTACTAAATGGAGTTGAGTCACATGCAGTTTCTGTTCCTACGAGCAAGAGTTGTTTTCTGGTAAGAAGAGTCACTATTGCACTCCCATTGTCATACACAAGGCAAAAAGCACTGGCGTCTATTCCCAGCATATACAGTGTATTGGACTGAAGAGGATCTACTGTTCTTGTCATTTTCCTAAACAGAATTGAACCAGATATGGCTTTGTGTGTAGGAAGCACAGTTCTTTTGTTATGAGCAAGCTCACTGTTCTGGCTCTATAGGAAACACAGTAGAGTAGAAGAGTGCTCTTTTCTCAAAAGCAGAGTGTGTTTCTTGTAAGGCGAGCTAGCTTTTGTTTCCCAGTCCTAAATGGAGTTGAATCACATGAGGTTTTGGGTCTCATGAGCAAGTGTTGTTTTCTGAAAAAAAGAGTCACTATTGCGCTCCCATTGCCATACACAGTGCAAATAGCACTGGCGTCTGTTCCCAGCAAGTACAGTTTATTGGACTGAAGAGGATCTACTATTCTTGTCAGTTTCCTAAGCAGAATTGAACTAGATATGGCCGTGTGTGTAGGAAGCACAGTTCTTTTTTTCTGAGCAAGCTCACTGTTTTGGCTCTATAGGAAACACAGTAGAGTAGAAGAGTGCTCTTTTCTCAAAAGCACAGTGTGTTTCTTGTAAGGCGATCTAGCATTTGTTTCCCAGTCCTAAATGGAGTTGAATCACATGCACTTTTTGGTCCCATGAGCAAGAGTTGTTTTCTGGAAAGAAGAGTCACTATTGTGCTCAAATTGCCATACACAGTGCAAATAGCACTGGCGTCTGTTCCCAGCAAGTACAGTGTATTGGACTGAAGAGGAGCTACTGTTCTTGTCAGTTTCCTAAGCACAGTTGAACTAGATATGGCCCGTGTGTGTAGGAAGCACGGTTCTTTTGTTCGGAGCAAGCTCACTGGACACCGTAGGAAACACAGTAGACTAGAAAAGCTCTCTTTTCTCAAAAGCAGAGTGTGTTTATTGTAAGGTGAGCTAGCGTTTGTTTCCCAGTTCTAAATGGAGTTGAATCACATGCAGTTTCTGGTCCTACGAGCAAGAGTTGTTTTCTGGTAAGGAAAGTCCCTATTGCGCTCCCATTGCCACACACAGTGCAAATAGCACTCGCGTCTGTTTCCATCAAGTACAGTGTATTGGACTAAAGAGGATCTACTGTTCTTGTCAGTTTCCTAAGAAGAGTTGGATTAGACATGGCCCGTGTGTGTAGGAAGCACAGTTCTTTTGTTCTGAGCAAGCTCACTCTTCGGACCCTATAGGAAACACAGTAGAGTAGAAGTGTGCTCTTTTCTCAAAAGCAGAGTGTATTTCTTGTAAGGCGAGCTAGCGTTTGTTTTTCAGTCCCAAATGGAGTTGAATCACATGCATTTTCTGGTCCTATGACCAAGAGTTGTTTTCTGGTAAGAAGAGTCACTATTGCGCTCCCATTGTCATACACAGGGCAAATATCACTGGCGTCTGTTCCCAGCATGTACAGTGTATTGGACTGAAGAAGATCTACTGTCCTTGTCAGTTTCCTAAGCAGAATTGATGTAGATATGGCCCGTGTTGGTAGGAAGCACAGTTCTTTTGTTCTGAGAAAGCTCACAGTTCGGACCCCATAAGAAACACAGTAGAGTAGAAGAGTGCTCTTTTCTCAAAAGCAGAGTGTGTTTCTTGTAAGGCGAGCTAGCGTTTGTTTCCCAGTCCTAAATGGAGTTGAATCACATGCAGTTTCTGTTCCTATGATCAAGATTTGTTTTCTGGTAAGAAGAGTCACTATAGTGCTCCCATTGTCATACACAGGGCAAATATCACTGGCGTCTGTTCCCAGCATACAGTGTATTGGACTGAAGAAGATCTACTGTCCTTGTCAGTTTCCTATGCAGACTTGATCTAGATATGGCCCCTGTGTGTAGGAAGCACAGTTCTTTTGTTCTGAGCAAGCTCACTGTTCTGGCCCTATAGGAAACACAGTAGAGTAGAAGAGTGCTCTTTTCTCAAAAGCAGAGTGTGTTTCTTGTAAGGCGAGCTAGTATTTCTTTCCCAGTCCTAAATGGAATTGAATCACATGCAGTTTTTGGTCCTATGAGCAAGATTTGTTTTCTGGAAAGAAGCGTCACTATTGTGCTCCCATTGCCATACACAGTGCAAATAGCACTGGCGTCTGTTCCCAGCAAGTACAGTGTATTGGACTGAAGAGGAGCTACTGTTCTTTTAAGTTTCCTAAGCAGAGTTGAACTAGATATAGTCGGTGTGTGTAGGAGGCACAGTTCTTTTATTCTGAGCAAGCTCACTTTTCTGGCCCTATAGGAAACACATTAGAGTAGAAGAGTGCTCTTTTCTCAAAAGCAGAGTGTGTTTCTTGTAAGGCGAGCTAGTGTTTGTTTCCGAGTACTAAATGGAGTTGAGTCACATGCAGTTTCTGTTCCTACGAGCAAGAGTTGTTTTCTGGTAAGAAGAGTCACTATTGCACTCCCATTGTCATACACAAGGCAAAAAGCACTGGCGTCTATTCCCAGCATATACAGTGTATTGGACTGAAGAGGATCTACTGTTCTTGTCATTTTCCTAAGCAGAATTGAACCAGATATGGCTTTGTGTGTAGGAAGCACAGTTCTTTTGTTCTGAGCAAGCTCACTGTTCTGGCTCTATAGGAAACACAGTAGAGTAGAAGAGTGCTCTTTTCTCAAAAGCAGAGTGTGTTTCTTGTAAGGCGAGCTAGCTTTTGTTTCCCAGTCCTAAATGGAGTTGAATCACATGAGGTTTTGGGTCTCATGAGCAAGTGTTGTTTTCTGAAAAAAAGAGTCACTATTGCGCTCCCATTGCCATACACAGTGCAAATAGCACTGGCGTCTGTTCCCAGCAAGTACAGTTTATTGGACTGAAGAGGATCTACTATTCTTGTCAGTTTCCTAAGCAGAATTGAACTAGATATGGCCGTGTGTGTAGGAAGCACAGTTCTTTTTTTCTGAGCAAGCTCACTGTTTTGGCTCTATAGGAAACACAGTAGAGTAGAAGAGTGCTCTTTTCTCAAAAGCACAGTGTGTTTCTTGTAAGGCGATCTAGCATTTGTTTCCCAGTCCTAAATGGAGTTGAATCACATGCACTTTTTGGTCCCATGAGCAAGAGTTGTTTTCTGGAAAGAAGAGTCACTATTGTGCTCAAATTGCCATACACAGTGCAAATAGCACTGGCGTCTGTTCCCAGCAAGTACAGTGTATTGGACTGAAGAGGAGCTACTGTTCTTGTCAGTTTCCTAAGCACAGTTGAACTAGATATGGCCCGTGTGTGTAGGAAGCACGGTTCTTTTGTTCTGAGCAAGCTCACTGTTGTGGCCCTATAGGAAACACATTAGAGTAGAAGTGTGCTCTTTTCTCAAAAGCAGAGTGTGTTTCTTGTAATGCGAGCTAGCGTTTTTTTCCCGGTTCTAAATGGAGTTGAATCACATGCATTTTCTGGTCCTATGAGCAAGAGTTGTTTTCTGGTAAGAAGAGTCACTATTGCGCTCCCATTGTAATACACAGGGCAAATAGCACTGGCGTCTATTCCCAGCATGTACAGTGTATTGGACTGAAGAGGATCTACTGTTCTTGTCAGTT
Organism: Peromyscus eremicus; assembly: GCF_949786415.1. Taxonomy (NCBI): domain Eukaryota; kingdom Metazoa; phylum Chordata; class Mammalia; order Rodentia; family Cricetidae; genus Peromyscus; species Peromyscus eremicus. Next base: position 49,589 of record NW_026736978.1, on the reverse strand, counting down.
TCCTAAGCAGAATTGAACTAGATATGGACGTTTGTGTAGTAAGCACAGTTTTTTTGTTCTGAGCAAGCTCACTGTTTTGGCCTTATAGGAAACACAGTAGAGTAGAAGAGTGCCCTTTTCTCAAAGGCAGAGTGTGTTTCGTGTAAGGCGAGCTAGCGTTTGTTTCCCAGTCCTAAATTGAGTTGAATCACATGCAGTTTCTAGTTCTAGGAGCAAGAGTTGTTTTCTGGTAAGAAGAATCACTATTGCGCTCCCATTGTCATACACAGGGCAAATAGCACTGGCGTCTGTTCCTAGCATGTACAGTGTATTGGACTGAAGAGGATCTACTGTTCATGTCATTTACCTCTGCAGAATTGATCTAGATATGGCCCGTGTGTGTAGGAAGCACACTTCTTTTGTTCTGAGCAAGCTCACTGTTCTGGCTCTATAGGAAACACAGTAGAGTAGAAGAGTGCTCTTTTCTCAAAAGAAAAGTGTGTTTCTCTTAAGGCAAGCTGGCGTTTGTTTCCAGTCCTAAATGGAGTTGAATCACATGCAGTTTTTGGTCCTACGAGCAAGTGTTGTTTTCTGGTAAGGAAAGTCACTATTGCGCTCCCGTTGACATACACAGTGCAAATAGCACTCGCGTCTGTTTCCAGCAAGTACAGTGTATTGGACTGAAGAGGAATTGAACTAGATATGGCCCGTGTGTGTATGAAGCACATCTCTTTTGTTCTGAGCAAGCTCACTGTTCTGGCCCTATAGGAAACACAGTAGAGTACAAGAGTGCTCTTTTCTCAAAAGCAGAGTGTGTTTCTTGTAAGGCGAGATAGCATTTGTTTCCCAGTCCTAAATGGAGTTGAATCACATGCAGTTTCTGGTCCTATGAGCAAGAGTTGGTTTCTGGTAAGGAAAGTCACTATTGCGCTCCCATTGCCAAACACAGTGCAAATAGCACTCGCATCTGTTCCCAGCAAGTACAGTGTATTGGACTGAAGAGGAGCTACTGTTTTTGTCAGTTTCCTAAGCAGAATTGAACTGGATATGGCCATTTGTGTTGGAAGCACAGTTCTTTTGTTCTGAGCAAGCTCACTGTACTGGCCCTATAAGAAACACAGTAGAGTAGAAGAGTACTCTTTTCTCAAAAGCAGAGTGTGTTTCTTTAAGGCGAGCCAGCGTTTGTTTCCCAGTCCTAAATGGAGTTGAATCACATGCAGTTTTTGGTCCTATGAGCAAGAGTTGTTTTCTGGTAAGGAAAGTCACTATTGCGCTCCCGTTGACATACACAGTGCAAATAGCACTCGTTTCTGTTCCCAGCAAGTACAGTGTATTGGACTGAAGAGGAGCTACTGTTCTTGTCAGTTTCCTAAGCAGAGTTGAACTAGATATGGCCCGTGTGCGTAGGAAGCACAGTTCTTTTGTTCTGAGCAAGCTCACTGTTCAGACCCCATAGGACACATTGTAGAGAAGAAGAGTGCTCTTTTCTCAAAAGCAGAGTGTATTTCTTGTAAGGCGAGCTAGCTTTTGTTTCCCAGTCCTAAATGAATTTGAATCACATGCAGTTTCTGGTCCTAAGAGTAGAGTTATTTTTTGGTAAGAAGAGTCACTATTGCGCTGCCAATGCCATACACTGTACAAATAGCACTTGGGACTGTTCCAATCAAGTACAGTGTATTGGACTGAAGAGGAGCTACTGTTCTTGTCAGTTTCCTAAGCAGAGTTGAACTAGATATGGCCCGTGTGTATAGGAAGCACAGTTCTTTTGTTCTGAGCAAGCTCACTGTTCGGACCACATAGGAAACACAAGAGAGTAGAAGAGTGCTCTTTTCTCAAAAGCAGAGTGTGTTTCTTGTAAGGCGAGCTAGCGTTTGCTTCCCAGACCTAAATGGAGTTGAATCACATGCAGTTTCTGGTCCTACGATCAAGAGTTGTTTTCTGGTAAGAAGAGTCACTATTTCGCTCCCATTGTCATACACAGGGCAAATAGCACTGGCGTCTGTTCCCAGCATGTACAGTGTATTGGACTGAAGAGGATCTACTTTTCTTGTCAGTTTCCGATGCTGAGTTGAACTAAATATGGCCCCTGTGTGTAGGAAGCACATTTCTTTTGTTCTGAGCAAGCTTACTGTTCTGGCCCTATAGGAAAAACAGTAGAGTAAAAGAGCACTCTTTTCTCAAAAGCAGAGTGTGTTTCCTTTAAGGCGAGCTAGCGTTTGTTTCCCAGTCCTAAATGGAGTTGAATCACATGCAGTTTCTGGTCCTACAAGCAAGAGTATTTTCTGGAAAGAAGAGTCACTATTGCGCTCCAATTGTCATACACATGGCAAATAGCACTGGCATTTGTTCTCAGCATGTACAGTGTATGGGACTGAAGAGGATCTACTGTTCTTGTCAGGTTCCTAAGCAGAGTTGAACTAGATATGGCCCGTGTGTGTATGAAGCACATTGCTTTTGTTCTGAGCAAGCTCACTGTTCTGGCCCTATAGGAAACACAGTAGAGTAGAAGAGTGCTCTTTTCTCAAAAGCAGAGTGTGTTTCTTGTAAGGCAAGCTAGCGATTGTTTCCCAGTCCTAAATGGAGTTGAATCCCATGCAGTTTCTGTTCCTACGAGCAATAGTTGTTTTCTGGTAAAAAGAGTCACTATTGTGCTCCCAATTCCGTACACAGTGCAAATAGCACTCGCGTCTGTTCCCAGCAAGTACAGTGTATTGGACTGAAGAGGAGCTACTGTTCTTGTCAGTTTCCTAAGCAGAGTTGAACTAGATATGGCCCGTGTGTGCAGGAAGCACAGTTCTTTTGTTCTGAGCAAGCTCTCTGTGCTGGCCCTATAGGAAACACAGTAGAGTAGAAGAGTGCTCTTTTCTCAGAAGCAGAGTGTGTTTCTTGTAAGACGAGCTAGTGTTTGTTTCCAAGTCCTAAATGGAGTTGAATCACATGCAGTTTCTGGTCGTACGAGCAAGAGTTATTTTCTGGTAAGAAGAGTCACTATTGTGCTCCCATTGCTATACACAGTGCAAATAGCACTGGCGTCTGTTCCCAGCATGTACAGTGTATTGGATTGAAGAGGATCTACTGTTCTTGTCAGTTTACTAAACAGAATTGAACTAGATATGGCCGGGTGTTTAGGAAGCTCAGTTCTTTTGTTCTGAGCAAGCTCACTGTTCTGGCCCTATAGGAAACACAGTAGAGTAGAAGAGTGCTCTTTTCTCAAAAGCAGAGTGTGTTTCTTGTAAGGCGAGATTACATTTGTTTCCCAGTCCTAAATGGAGTTGAATCACATGCAATTTCTGGTCCTATGAGCAAGAGTTTTTTATTGGTACAAAATGTCACTATTGCGCTCCCAATGCCGTACACAGTGCAAATAGCACTCGCGTCTGTTCCCAGCAAGTACAGTGTATTGGACTGAAGAGGAGCTACTGTTCTTGTCAGTTTCCTAAGCAGAGTTGAACTAGATATGGCCCGTGTGTGCAGGAAGCACAGTTCTTTTGTTCTGAGCAAGCTCACTGTTCTGGCCCTATAGGAAACACAGTAGAGTAGAAGAGTGCTCTTTTCTCAAAAGAAGAGTATGTTTCTTGTAAGGCGAGCTGGTGTTTGTTTCCCAGTCCTCAATGGAGTTGAATCACATGCAGTTTTTGGTCCTACGCGCAAGAGTTGTTTTCTGGTAAGGAAAGTCACTATTGTGCTCCCATTGCCAAACACAGTGCAAATAGCACTCGCATCTGTTCCCAGCAAGTACAGTGTATTGGACTGAAGAGGAGCTACTGTTCTTGTCAGTTTCCTAAGCAGAGTTGAACTAGATATGGCCCGTGTGTGCAGGAAGCACAGTTCTTTTGTTCTGAGCAAGCTCACTGTTCTGGCCCTATAGGAAACACAGTAGAGTAGAAGAGTGCTCTTTTCTCAAAAGAAGAGTATGTTTCTTGTAAGGCGCGCTGGTGTTTGTTTCCCAGTCCTCAATGGAGTTGAATCACATGCAGTTTTTGGTCCTACGCACAAGAGTTGTTTTCTGGTAAGGAAAGTCACTATTGTGCTCCCATTGCAAAACACAGTGCAAATAGCACTCGCATCTGTTCCCAGCAAGTACAGTGTATTGGACTGAAGAGGAGCTACTGTTCTTGTCAGTTTCCTAAGCAGAATTGAACTGGATATGGCCATTTGTGTAGGAAGCACAATTCTTTTGTTCTGAGCAAGCTCACTGTACTGGCCCTATAGGAAACACAGTAGAGTAGAAGAGTGCTTTTTTCTCAAAAGCAGAGTGTGTTTCTTGTAAGGCGAGCCAGCTTTTGTTTCCCAGTCCTAAATGGAGTTCAATCCCATGCAGTTTTTGGTCCTAGGAGCAAGAGTTGTTTTCTGGTAAGGAAAATCACTATTGCGCTCCCTTTGATATACACAGTGCAAATAGCACTCGCGTCTGTTTCCAGCAAGTACAGTGTATTGGACTGAAGAGGAGCTACTGTTCTTGTCAGTTTCCTAAGCAGAGTTGACCTAGATATGGCCCGTGTGCGTAGGAAGCACATTTCTTTTGTTCTGAGCAAGCTCACTGTTAGGACCCCATAGGACACATAGTAGAGAAGAGAGTGCTCTATTTTCAAAAGCAGAGTGTATTTCTTGTAAGGCGAGCTAGCTTTTGTTTCCCAGTACTAAATGAATTTGAATCTCATGCAGTTTCTGGTCCTACGAGTAGAGTTATTTTTTGGTAAGAAGAGTAACTATTGCGCTCCCAATGTCATACAGAGTACAAATAGCACTTGGGTCTGTTCCAATCAAGTACAGTGTATTGGACTGAAGAGGAGCTACTGTTCTTGTCAGTTTCCTAAGCAGAGTTGAACTAGATATGGCCCTTGTGTATAGGAAGCACAATTCTTTTGTTCTGAGCAAGCTCACTGTACTGGCCCTATAGGAAACACAGTAGAGTAGAAGAGTGCTTTTTTCTCAAAAGCAGAGTGTGTTTCTTGTAAGGCGAGCCAGCTTTTGTTTCCCAGTCCTAAATGGAGTTCAATCCCATGCAGTTTTTGGTCCTACGAGCAAGAGTTGTTTTCTGGTAAGGAAAATCACTATTGCGCTCCCATTGTCATACACAGGGCAAATATCACTGGCGTCTGTTCCCAGCATGTACAGTGTATTGGACTGAAGAAGATCTACTGTCCTTGTCAGTTTCCTAAGCAGAATTGATGTAGATATGGCCCGTGTTGGTAGGAAGCACAGTTCTTTTGTTCTGAGAAAGCTCACAGTTCGGACCCCATAAGAAACACAGTAGAGTAGAAGAGTGCTCTTTTCTCAAAAGCACAGTGTGTTTCTTGTAAGGCGAGCTAGCGTTTGTTTCCCAGTCCTAAATGGAGTTGAATCACATGCAGTTTCTGTTCCTATGATCAAGATTTGTTTTCTGGTAAGAAGAGTCACTATAGTGCTCCCATTGTCATACACAGGGCAAATATCACTGGCGTCTGTTCCCAGCATACAGTGTATTGGACTGAAGAGGATCTACTGTCCTTGTCAGTTTCCTATGCAGACTTGATCTAGATATGGCCCCTGTGTGTAGGAAGCACAGTTCTTTTGTTCTGAGCAAGCTCACTGTTCTGGCCCTATAGGAAACACAGTAGAGTAGAAGAGTGCTCTTTTCTCAAAAGCAGAGTGTGTTTCTTGTAAGGCGAGCTAGTATTTCTTTCCCAGTCCTAAATGGAATTGAATCACATGCAGTTTTTGGTCCTATGAGCAAGATTTGTTTTCTGGAAAGAAGCGTCACTATTGTGCTCCCATTGCCATACACAGTGCAAATAGCACTGGCGTCTGTTCCCAGCAAGTACAGTGTATTGGACTGAAGAGGAGCTACTGTTCTTTTCAGTTTCCTAAGCAGAGTTGAACTAGATATAGTCGGTGTGTGTAGGAGGCACAGTTCTTTTATTCTGAGCAAGCTCACTTTTCTGGCCCTATAGAAAACACATTAGAGTAGAAGAGTGCTCTTTTCTCAAAAGCAGAGTGTGTTTCTTGTAAGGCGAGCTAGTGTTTGTTTCCGAGTCCTAAATGGAGTTTAATCACATGCAGTTTCGGGTCCTACGAGCAAGAGTTGTTTTCTGGTAAGAAGAGTCACTATTGCACTCCCATTGTCATACACAGGGCAAAAAGCACTGGCGTCTATTCCCAGCATGTACAGTGTATTGGACTGAAGAGGATCTACTGTTCTTGTCATTTTCCTAAGCAGAATTGAACCAGATATGGCTGTGTGTGTAGGAAGCACAGTTCTTTTGTTCTGAGCAAGCTCACTGTTCTGGCTCTATAGGAAAAACAGTAGAGTAGAAGAGTGCTCTTTTCTCAAAAGCAGAGAGTGTTTCTTGTAAGGCGAGCTAGCTTTTGTTTCCCAGTCCTAAATGGAGTTGAATCACATGCAGTTTTGGGTCCCATGAGCAAGAGTTGTTTTCTGAAAAAAAGAGTCACTATTGCGCTCCCATTGCCATACACAGTGCAAATAGCACTGGCGTCTGTTCCCAGCAAGTACAGTTTATTGGACTGAAGAGGATCTACTATTCTTGTCAGTTTCCTAAGCAGAATTGAACTAGATATGGCCGTGTGTGTAGGAAGCACAGTTCTTTTTTTCTGAGCAAGCTCACTGTTTTGGCTCTATAGGAAACACAGTAGAGTAGAAGAGTGCTCTTTTCTCAAAAGCACAGTGTGTTTCTTGTAAGGCGATCTAGCATTTGTTTCCCAGTCCTAAATGGAGTTGAATCACATGCACTTTTTGGTCCCATGAGCAAGATTTGTTTTGTGGAAAGAAGAGTCACTATAGTGCTCCCATTTTCATACACAGGGCAAATATCACTGGCGTCTGTTCCCAGCATACAGTGTATTGGACTGAAGAGGATCTACTGTCCTTGTCAGTTTCCTATGCAGACTTGATCTAGATAAGGCCCCTGTGTGTAGGAAGCACAGTTCTTTTGTTCTGAGCAAGCTCACTGTTCTGGCCCTATAGGAAACACAGTAGAGTAGAAGAGTGCTCTTTTCCCAAAAGCAGAGTGTGTTTCTTGTAAGGCGAGCTAGTATTTCTTTCCCAGTCCTAAATGGAATTGAATCACATGCAGTTTTTGGTCCTATGAGCAAGATTTGTTTTCTGGAAAGAAGCGTCACTATTGCGCTCCCATTGCCATACACAGTGCAAATAGCACTGGCGTCTGTTCCCAGCAAGTACAGTGTATTGGACTGAAGAGGAGCTACTGTTCTTTTCAGTTTCCTAAGCAGAGTTGAACTAGATATAGTCGGTGTGTGTAGGAAGCACAGTTCTTTTATTCTGAGCAAGCTCACTTTTCTGGCCCTATAGGAAACACATTAGAGTAGAAGAGTGCTCTTTTCTCAAAAGCAGAGTGTGTTTCTTGTAAGGCGAGCTAGTGTTTGTTTCCGAGTCCTAAATGGAGTTTAATCACATGCAGTTTCGGGTCCTACGAGCAAGAGTTGTTTTCTGGTAAGACAAGTCACTATTGCACTCCCATTGTCATACACAGGGTAAAAAGCACTGGCGTCTATTCCCAGCATGTACAGTGTATTGGACTGAAGAGGATCTACTGTTCTTGTCATTTTCCTAAGCAGAATTGAACCAGATATGGCTGTGTGTGTAGGAAGCACAGTTCTTTAGTTCTGAGCAAGCTCACTGTTCTGGCTCTATAGGAAAAACAGTAGAGTAGAAGAGTGCTCTTTTCTCAAAAGCAGAGAGTGTTTCTTGTAAGGCGAGCTAGCTTTTGTTTCCCAGTCCTAAATGGAGTTGAATCACATGCAGTTTTGGGTCCCATGAGCAAGAGTTGTTTTCTGAAAAAAGAGTCACTATTGCGCTCCCATTGCCATACACAGTGCAAATAGCACTGGCGTCTGTTCCCAGCAAGTACAGTTTATTGGACTGAAGAGGATCTACTATTCTTGTCAGTTTCCTAAGCAGAATTGAACTAGATATGGCCGTGTGTGTAGGAAGCACAGTTCTTTTTTTCTGAGCAAGCTCACTGTTTTGGCTCTATAGGAAACACAGTAGAGTAGAAGAGTGCTCTTTTCTCAAAAGCACAGTGTGTTTCTTGTAAGGCGATCTAGCATTTGTTTCCTAGTCCTAAATGGAGTTGAATCACATGCACTTTTTGGTCCCATGAGCAAGATTTGTTTTCTGGAAAGAAGAGTCACTATTGTGCTCACATTGCCATACACAGTGCAAATAGCACTGGCGTCTGTTCCCAGCAAGTACAGTGTATTGGACTGAAGAGGAGCTACTGTTCTTGTCAGTTTCCTAAGCACAGTTGAACTAGATATGGCCCGTGTGTGTAGGAAGCACGGTTCTTTTGTTCTGAGCAAGCTCACTGTTGTGGCCCTATAGGAAACACATTAGAGTAGAAGTGTGCTCTTTTCTCAAAAGCAGAGTGTGTTTCTTGTAATGCGAGCTAGCGTTTTTTTCCCGGTTCTAAATGGAGTTGAATCACATGCATTTTCTGGTCCTATGAGCAAGAGTTGTTTTCTGGTAAGAAGAGTCACTATTGCGCTCCCATTGTAATACACAGGGCAAATAGCACTGGCGTCTATTCCCAGCATGTACAGTGTATTGGACTGAAGAGGATCTACTGTTCTTGTCAGTTTCCTAAGCAGAATTGAACTAGATATGGACGTTTGTGTAGTAAGCACAGTTTTTTTGTTCTGAGCAAGCTCACTGTTTTGGCCTTATAGGAAACACAGTAGAGTAGAAGAGTGCCCTTTTCTCAAAGGCAGAGTGTGTTTCGTGTAAGGCGAGCTAGCGTTTGTTTCCCAGTCCTAAATTGAGTTGAATCACATGCAGTTTCTAGTTCTAGGAGCAAGAGTTGTTTTCTGGTAAGAAGAATCACTATTGCGCTCCCATTGTCATACACAGGGCAAATAGCACTGGCGTCTGTTCCTAGCATGTACAGTGTATTGGACTGAAGAGGATCTACTGTTCATGTCATTTACCTCTGCAGAATTGATCTAGATATGGCCCGTGTGTGTAGGAAGCACACTTCTTTTGTTCTGAGCAAGCTCACTGTTCTGGCTCTATAGGAAACACAGTAGAGTAGAAGAGTGCTCTTTTCTCAAAAGAAAAGTGTGTTTCTCTTAAGGCAAGCTGGCGTTTGTTTCCAGTCCTAAATGGAGTTGAATCACATGCAGTTTTTGGTCCTACGAGCAAGTGTTGTTTTCTGGTAAGGAAAGTCACTATTGCGCTCCCGTTGACATACACAGTGCAAATAGCACTCGCGTCTGTTTCCAGCAAGTACAGTGTATTGGACTGAAGAGGAATTGAACTAGATATGGCCCGTGTGTGTATGAAGCACATCTCTTTTGTTCTGAGCAAGCTCACTGTTCTGGCCCTATAGGAAACACAGTAGAGTACAAGAGTGCTCTTTTCTCAAAAGCAGAGTGTGTTTCTTGTAAGGCGAGATAGCATTTGTTTCCCAGTCCTAAATGGAGTTGAATCACATGCAGTTTCTGGTCCTATGAGCAAGAGTTGGTTTCTGGTAAGGAAAGTCACTATTGCGCTCCCATTGCCAAACACAGTGCAAATAGCACTCGCATCTGTTCCCAGCAAGTACAGTGTATTGGACTGAAGAGGAGCTACTGTTTTTGTCAGTTTCCTAAGCAGAATTGAACTGGATATGGCCATTTGTGTTGGAAGCACAGTTCTTTTGTTCTGAGCAAGCTCACTGTACTGGCCCTATAAGAAACACAGTAGAGTAGAAGAGTACTCTTTTCTCAAAAGCAGAGTGTGTTTCTTTAAGGCGAGCCAGCGTTTGTTTCCCAGTCCTAAATGGAGTTGAATCACATGCAGTTTTTGGTCCTATGAGCAAGAGTTGTTTTCTGGTAAGGAAAGTCACTATTGCGCTCCCGTTGACATACACAGTGCAAATAGCACTCGTTTCTGTTCCCAGCAAGTACAGTGTATTGGACTGAAGAGGAGCTACTGTTCTTGTCAGTTTCCTAAGCAGAGTTGAACTAGATATGGCCCGTGTGCGTAGGAAGCACAGTTCTTTTGTTCTGAGCAAGCTCACTGTTCAGACCCCATAGGACACATTGTAGAGAAGAAGAGTGCTCTTTTCTCAAAAGCAGAGTGTATTTCTTGTAAGGCGAGCTAGCTTTTGTTTCCCAGTCCTAAATGAATTTGAATCACATGCAGTTTCTGGTCCTAAGAGTAGAGTTATTTTTTGGTAAGAAGAGTCACTATTGCGCTGCCAATGCCATACACTGTACAAATAGCACTTGGGACTGTTCCAATCAAGTACAGTGTATTGGACTGAAGAGGAGCTACTGTTCTTGTCAGTTTCCTAAGCAGAGTTGAACTAGATATGGCCCGTGTGTATAGGAAGCACAGTTCTTTTGTTCTGAGCAAGCTCACTGTTCGGACCACATAGGAAACACAAGAGAGTAGAAGAGTGCTCTTTTCTCAAAAGCAGAGTGTGTTTCTTGTAAGGCGAGCTAGCGTTTGCTTCCCAGACCTAAATGGAGTTGAATCACATGCAGTTTCTGGTCCTACGATCAAGAGTTGTTTTCTGGTAAGAAGAGTCACTATTTCGCTCCCATTGTCATACACAGGGCAAATAGCACTGGCGTCTGTTCCCAGCATGTACAGTGTATTGGACTGAAGAGGATCTACTTTTCTTGTCAGTTTCCGATGCTGAGTTGAACTAAATATGGCCCCTGTGTGTAGGAAGCACATTTCTTTTGTTCTGAGCAAGCTTACTGTTCTGGCCCTATAGGAAAAACAGTAGAGTAAAAGAGCACTCTTTTCTCAAAAGCAGAGTGTGTTTCCTTTAAGGCGAGCTAGCGTTTGTTTCCCAGTCCTAAATGGAGTTGAATCACATGCAGTTTCTGGTCCTACAAGCAAGAGTATTTTCTGGAAAGAAGAGTCACTATTGCGCTCCAATTGTCATACACATGGCAAATAGCACTGGCATTTGTTCTCAGCATGTACAGTGTATGGGACTGAAGAGGATCTACTGTTCTTGTCAGGTTCCTAAGCAGAGTTGAACTAGATATGGCCCGTGTGTGTATGAAGCACATTGCTTTTGTTCTGAGCAAGCTCACTGTTCTGGCCCTATAGGAAACACAGTAGAGTAGAAGAGTGCTCTTTTCTCAAAAGCAGAGTGTGTTTCTTGTAAGGCAAGCTAGCGATTGTTTCCCAGTCCTAAATGGAGTTGAATCCCATGCAGTTTCTGTTCCTACGAGCAATAGTTGTTTTCTGGTAAAAAGAGTCACTATTGTGCTCCCAATTCCGTACACAGTGCAAATAGCACTCGTGTCTGTTCCCAGCAAGTACAGTGTATTGGACTGAAGAGGAGCTACTGTTCTTGTCAGTTTCCTAAGCAGAGTTGAACTAGATATGGCCCGTGTGTGCAGGAAGCACAGTTCTTTTGTTCTGAGCAAGCTCTCTGTGCTGGCCCTATAGGAAACACAGTAGAGTAGAAGAGTGCTCTTTTCTCAGAAGCAGAGTGTGTTTCTTGTAAGACGAGCTAGTGTTTGTTTCCAAGTCCTAAATGGAGTTGAATCACATGCAGTTTCTGGTCGTACGAGCAAGAGTTATTTTCTGGTAAGAAGAGTCACTATTGTGCTCCCATTGCTATACACAGTGCAAATAGCACTGGCGTCTGTTCCCAGCATGTACAGTGTATTGGATTGAAGAGGATCTACTGTTCTTGTCAGTTTACTAAACAGAATTGAACTAGATATGGCCGGGTGTTTAGGAAGCTCAGTTCTTTTGTTCTGAGCAAGCTCACTGTTCTGGCCCTATAGGAAACACAGTAGAGTAGAAGAGTGCTCTTTTCTCAAAAGCAGAGTGTGTTTCTTGTAAGGCGAGATTACATTTGTTTCCCAGTCCTAAATGGAGTTGAATCACATGCAATTTCTGGTCCTATGAGCAAGAGTTTTTTATTGGTACAAAATGTCACTATTGCGCTCCCAATGCCGTACACAGTGCAAATAGCACTCGCGTCTGTTCCCAGCAAGTACAGTGTATTGGACTGAAGAGGAGCTACTGTTCTTGTCAGTTTCCTAAGCAGAGTTGAACTAGATATGGCCCGTGTGCGTAGGAAGCACAGTTCTTTTGTTCTGAGCAAGCTCACTGTTCTGGCCCTATAGGAAACACAGTAGAGTAGAAGAGTGCTCTTTTCTCAAAAGAAGAGTATGTTTCTTGTAAGGCGAGCTGGTGTTTGTTTCCCAGTCCTCAATGGAGTTGAATCACATGCAGTTTTTGGTCCTACGCGCAAGAGTTGTTTTCTGGTAAGGAAAGTCACTATTGTGCTCCCATTGCCAAACACAGTGCAAATAGCACTCGCATCTGTTCCCAGCAAGTACAGTGTATTGGACTGAAGAGGAGCTACTGTTCTTGTCAGTTTCCTAAGCAGAGTTGAACTAGATATGGCCCGTGTGTGCAGGAAGCACAGTTCTTTTGTTCTGAGCAAGCTCACTGTTCTGGCCCTATAGGAAACACAGTAGAGTAGAAGAGTGCTCTTTTCTCAAAAGAAGAGTATGTTTCTTGTAAGGCGCGCTGGTGTTTGTTTCCCAGTCCTCAATGGAGTTGAATCACATGCAGTTTTTGGTCCTACGCACAAGAGTTGTTTTCTGGTAAGGAAAGTCACTATTGTGCTCCCATTGCAAAACACAGTGCAAATAGCACTCGCATCTGTTCCCAGCAAGTACAGTGTATTGGACTGAAGAGGAGCTACTGTTCTTGTCAGTTTCCTAAGCAGAATTGAACTGGATATGGCCATTTGTGTAGGAAGCACAATTCTTTTGTTCTGAGCAAGCTCACTGTACTGGCCCTATAGGAAACACAGTAGAGTAGAAGAGTGCTTTTTTCTCAAAAGCAGAGTGTGTTTCTTGTAAGGCGAGCCAGCTTTTGTTTCCCAGTCCTAAATGGAGTTCAATCCCATGCAGTTTTTGGTCCTAGGAGCAAGAGTTGTTTTCTGGTAAGGAAAATCACTATTGCGCTCCCTTTGATATACACAGTGCAAATAGCACTCGCGTCTGTTTCCAGCAAGTACAGTGTATTGGACTGAAGAGGAGCTACTGTTCTTGTCAGTTTCCTAAGCAGAGTTGACCTAGATATGGCCCGTGTGCGTAGGAAGCACATTTCTTTTGTTCTGAGCAAGCTCACTGTTAGGACCCCATAGGACACATAGTAGAGAAGAGAGTGCTCTATTTTCAAAAGCAGAGTGTATTTCTTGTAAGGCGAGCTAGCTTTTGTTTCCCAGTACTAAATGAATTTGAATCTCATGCAGTTTCTGGTCCTACGAGTAGAGTTATTTTTTGGTAAGAAGAGTAACTATTGCGCTCCCAATGTCATACACAGTACAAATAGCACTTGGGTCTGTTCCAATCAAGTACAGTGTATTGGACTGAAGAGGAGCTACTGTTCTTGTCAGTTTCCTAAGCAGAGTTGAACTAGATATGGCCCTTGTGTATAGGAAGCACAATTCTTTTGTTCTGAGCAAGCTCACTGTACTGGCCCTATAGGAAACACAGTAGAGTAGAAGAGTGCTTTTTTCTCAAAAGCAGAGTGTGTTTCTTGTAAGGCGAGCCAGCTTTTGTTTCCCAGTCCTAAATGGAGTTCAATCCCATGCAGTTTTTGGTCCTACGAGCAAGAGTTGTTTTCTGGTAAGGAAAATCACTATTGCGCTCCCATTGTCATACACAGGGCAAATATCACTGGCGTCTGTTCCCAGCATGTACAGTGTATTGGACTGAAGAAGATCTACTGTCCTTGTCAGTTTCCTAAGCAGAATTGATGTAGATATGGCCCGTGTTGGTAGGAAGCACAGTTCTTTTGTTCTGAGAAAGCTCACAGTTCGGACCCCATAAGAAACACAGTAGAGTAGAAGAGTGCTCTTTTCTCAAAAGCAGAGTGTGTTTCTTGTAAGGCGAGCTAGCGTTTGTTTCCCAGTCCTAAATGGAGTTGAATCACATGCAGTTTCTGTTCCTATGATCAAGATTTGTTTTCTGGTAAGAAGAGTCACTATAGTGCTCCCATTGTCATACACAGGGCAAATATCACTGGCGTCTGTTCCCAGCATACAGTGTATTGGACTGAAGAGGATCTACTGTCCTTGTCAGTTTCCTATGCAGACTTGATCTAGATATGGCCCCTGTGTGTAGGAAGCACAGTTCTTTTGTTCTGAGCAAGCTCACTGTTCTGGCCCTATAGGAAACACAGTAGAGTAGAAGAGTGCTCTTCTCTCAAAAGCAGAGTGTGTTTCTTGTAAGGCGAGCTAGTATTTCTTTCCCAGTCCTAAATGGAATTGAATCACATGCAGTTTTTGGTCCTATGAGCAAGATTTGTTTTCTGGAAAGAAGCGTCACTATTGTGCTCCCATTGCCATACACAGTGCAAATAGCACTGGCGTCTGTTCCCAGCAAGTACAGTGTATTGGACTGAAGAGGAGCTACTGTTCTTTTCAGTTTCCTAAGCAGAGTTGAACTAGATATAGTCGGTGTGTGTAGGAGGCACAGTTCTTTTATTCTGAGCAAGCTCACTTTTCTGGCCCTATAGAAAACACATTAGAGTAGAAGAGTGCTCTTTTCTCAAAAGCAGAGTGTGTTTCTTGTAAGGCGAGCTAGTGTTTGTTTCCGAGTCCTAAATGGAGTTTAATCACATGCAGTTTCGGGTCCTACGAGCAAGAGTTGTTTTCTGGTAAGAAGAGTCACTATTGCACTCCCATTGTCATACACAGGGCAAAAAGCACTGGCGTCTATTCCCAGCATGTACAGTGTATTGGACTGAAGAGGATCTACTGTTCTTGTCATTTTCCTAAGCAGAATTGAACCAGATATGGCTGTGTGTGTAGGAAGCACAGTTCTTTTGTTCTGAGCAAGCTCACTGTTCTGGCTCTATAGGAAAAACAGTAGAGTAGAAGAGTGCTCTTTTCTCAAAAGCAGAGTGTGTTTCTTGTAAGGCGAGCTAGCTTTTGTTTCCCAGTCCTAAATGGAGTTGAATCACATGCAGTTTTGGGTCCCATGAGCAAGAGTTGTTTTCTGAAAAAAAGAGTCACTATTGCGCTCCCATTGCCATACACAGTGCAAATAGCACTGGCGTCTGTTCCCAGCAAGTACAGTTTATTGGACTGAAGAGGATCTACTATTCTTGTCAGTTTCCTAAGCAGAATTGAACTAGATATGGCCGTGTGTGTAGGAAGCACAGTTCTTTTTTTCTGAGCAAGCTCACTGTTTTGGCTCTATAGGAAACACAGTAGAGTAGAAGAGTGCTCTTTTCTCAAAAGCACAGTGTGTTTCTTGTAAGGCGATCTAGCATTTGTTTCCCAGTCCTAAATGGAGTTGAATCACATGCACTTTTTGGTCCCATGAGCAAGATTTGTTTTGTGGAAAGAAGAGTCACTATAGTGCTCCCATTTTCATACACAGGGCAAATATCACTGGCGTCTGTTCCCAGCATACAGTGTATTGGACTGAAGAGGATCTACTGTCCTTGTCAGTTTCCTATGCAGACTTGATCTAGATAAGGCCCCTGTGTGTAGGAAGCACAGTTCTTTTGTTCTGAGCAAGCTCACTGTTCTGGCCCTATAGGAAACACAGTAGAGTAGAAGAGTGCTCTTTTCCCAAAAGCAGAGTGTGTTTCTTGTAAGGCGAGCTAGTATTTCTTTCCCAGTCCTAAATGGAATTGAATCACATGCAGTTTTTGGTCCTATGAGCAAGATTTGTTTTCTGGAAAGAAGCGTCACTATTGCGCTCCCATTGCCATACACAGTGCAAATAGCACTGGCGTCTGTTCCCAGCAAGTACAGTGTATTGGACTGAAGAGGAGCTACTGTTCTTTTCAGTTTCCTAAGCAGAGTTGAACTAGATATAGTCGGTGTGTGTAGGAAGCACAGTTCTTTTATTCTGAGCAAGCTCACTTTTCTGGCCCTATAGGAAACACATTAGAGTAGAAGAGTGCTCTTTTCTCAAAAGCAGAGTGTGTTTCTTGTAAGGCGAGCTAGTGTTTGTTTCCGAGTCCTAAATGGAGTTTAATCACATGCAGTTTCGGGTCCTACGAGCAAGAGTTGTTTTCTGGTAAGACAAGTCACTATTGCACTCCCATTGTCATACACAGGGTAAAAAGCACTGGCGTCTATTCCCAGCATGTACAGTGTATTGGACTGAAGAGGATCTACTGTTCTTGTCATTTTCCTAAGCAGAATTGAACCAGATATGGCTGTGTGTGTAGGAAGCACAGTTCTTTAGTTCTGAGCAAGCTCACTGTTCTGGCTCTATAGGAAAAACAGTAGAGTAGAAGAGTGCTCTTTTCTCAAAAGCAGAGAGTGTTTCTTGTAAGGCGAGCTAGCTTTTGTTTCCCAGTCCTAAATGGAGTTGAATCACATGCAGTTTTGGGTCCCATGAGCAAGAGTTGTTTTCTGAAAAAAGAGTCACTATTGCGCTCCCATTGCCATACACAGTGCAAATAGCACTGGCGTCTGTTCCCAGCAAGTACAGTTTATTGGACTGAAGAGGATCTACTATTCTTGTCAGTTTCCTAAGCAGAATTGAACTAGATATGGCCGTGTGTGTAGGAAGCACAGTTCTTTTTTTCTGAGCAAGCTCACTGTTTTGGCTCTATAGGAAACACAGTAGAGTAGAAGAGTGCTCTTTTCTCAAAAGCACAGTGTGTTTCTTGTAAGGCGATCTAGCATTTGTTTCCTGGTCCTAAATGGAGTTGAATCACATGCACTTTTTGGTCCCATGAGCAAGATTTGTTTTCTGGAAAGAAGAGTCACTATTGTGCTCACATTGCCATACACAGTGCAAATAGCACTGGCGTCTGTTCCCAGCAAGTACAGTGTATTGGACTGAAGAGGAGCTACTGTTCTTGTCAGTTTCCTAAGCACAGTTGAACTAGATATGGCCCGTGTGTGTAGGAAGCACGGTTCTTTTGTTCTGAGCAAGCTCACTGTTGTGGCCCTATAGGAAACACATTAGAGTAGAAGTGTGCTCTTTTCTCAAAAGCAGAGTGTGTTTCTTGTAATGCGAGCTAGCGTTTTTTTCCCGGTTCTAAATGGAGTTGAATCACATGCATTTTCTGGTCCTATGAGCAAGAGTTGTTTTCTGGTAAGAAGAGTCACTATTGCGCTCCCATTGTAATACACAGGGCAAATAGCACTGGCGTCTATTCCCAGCATGTACAGTGTATTGGACTGAAGAGGATCTACTGTTCTTGTCAGTTTCCTAAGCAGAATTGAACTAGATATGGACGTTTGTGTAGTAAGCACAGTTTTTTTGTTCTGAGCAAGCTCACTGTTTTGGCCTTATAGGAAACACAGTAGAGTAGAAGAGTGCCCTTTTCTCAAAGGCAGAGTGTGTTTCGTGTAAGGCGAGCTAGCGTTTGTTTCCCAGTCCTAAATTGAGTTGAATCACATGCAGTTTCTAGTTCTAGGAGCAAGAGTTGTTTTCTGGTAAGAAGAATCACTATTGCGCTCCCATTGTCATACACAGGGCAAATAGCACTGGCGTCTGTTCCTAGCATGTACAGTGTATTGGACTGAAGAGGATCTACTGTTCATGTCATTTACCTCTGCAGAATTGATCTAGATATGGCCCGTGTGTGTAGGAAGCACACTTCTTTTGTTCTGAGCAAGCTCACTGTTCTGGCTCTATAGGAAACACAGTAGAGTAGAAGAGTGCTCTTTTCTCAAAAGAAAAGTGTGTTTCTCTTAAGGCAAGCTGGCGTTTGTTTCCAGTCCTAAATGGAGTTGAATCACATGCAGTTTTTGGTCCTACGAGCAAGTGTTGTTTTCTGGTAAGAAGAGTCACTATTGCGCTCCCATTTCCATACACAGTGCAAATAGCACTCGCGTCTGTTCCCAGCAAGTACAGTGTTTTGTACTGAAGAGGAGCTACTGTTCTTGTCAGTTTCCTAAGCAGAGTTGAACTAGATATGGCCCGTGTGTGTAGGAAGCACAGTTCTTTTGTTCTGAGCAAGCTCCCTGTTCAGACCCCATAGGAAACACAGTAGAGTAGATGAGTGGTCTTTTCTCAGAAGCAGAATGTGTTTCTTCTAAGGCGAGCTAGCGTTTGTTTCCCAGACCTAAATGGAGTTGAATCACATGCAGTTTCAGGTCCTACCAGCAAGAATTGTTTTCTGGTAGGAAGAAACACTATTGCTTTCCCATTGTCATACACAGGGCAAATAGCACTGGCGTCTATTCCCAGCATGTACAGTGTATTGGACTGAAGAGGATCTACTGTTCTTGTCAGTTTCCTAAGCAGAATTGAACTAGATATGGCCGTGTGTGTAGGAAGCACAGTTCTTTTTTCTGAGCAAGCTCACTGTTTTGGCATATAGGAAAAACATTAGAGTAGAAGAGTGCTCTTTTCTCAAAAGCAGCGTGTGTTTCTTTTAAGGCGAGCTAGCGTTTGTTTCCCACTCCTAAATTGAGTTGAATCACATGCAGTTTCTGTTCCTACGAGCAAGAGTTGTTTTCTGGTAAGAAAAGTCTCTATTGTGCTCCCATTGCCATACACAGGGCAAATAGCACTGGCGTCTGTTCCCAGCATGTACAGTGTATTGGACTGAAGAGGATCTACTGTCCTTTTCAGTTTCCTAAGCAGAATTGATGTAGATAAGGCCCGTGATTGTAGGAAGCACAATTATTTGTTCTGAGCAAGCTCACAGTTCGGACCGCATAAGAAACACAGTAGAGTAGAAGAGTGCTCTTTTCTCAAAAGCAGAGTGTGTTTCTTGTAAGGGGAGCTAGCGTTTGTTTCGCAGTCCTAAATGGAGTTGAATCACATGCAGTTTTTGGTCCTACGAGCAAGAGTTGATTTCTGGAAAGAAGAGTCACTATTGCGCTCCCATTGATATATACAGTGCAAATAGCACTGGTGTCTCTTCCCAGCAAGTACAGTGTATTGGACTGAAGAGGAGCTACTGTTCTTGTCAGTTTCCTAAGTAGAGTTGAACTAGATATGGCCCGTGTGTGTAGGAAGCACAGTTCTTTTGTTCTGAGCAAGCTCACTCTTCGGATGCCATAGGAAACACAGTAGAGTAGAAGAGTGCTCTTTTCTCAAAAGCAGAGTGTGTTTCTTATAAGGCGAGCAAGTGTTTGTTTCCCAGTCAGAAATGGAGTTGAATCCCATGCAGTTTCTGGTCCTACAAGCAAGAGTTGTCTTCGGGTAAGAAGAGTCACTATTGCGCTCCAATTGTCATACAAATTACAAATAGCACTGGCGTCTGTTCCCAGCATGTACAGTGTATTGGACTGAGGAGGATCTACTGTTATTGTCAGTTTTCTAAGCAGAATTGAATTAGATATGGCCGTGTGCGTAGGAAGCACAGTTTTTTGTTCTGAGCAAGCTCACTGTTCTGGCCCTATAGGAAACACAGTAGAGTAGAAGAGTGATCTTTACTCAAAAGCAGAATGTGTTTCTTGTAAGGCGAGCTAGTGTTTGTTTCCCAGTCCTAAATGGAATTGAATCACATGCAGTTTTTGGTCCTATGAGCAAGAGTTGTTTTCTGGTAAGGAAAGTCACTATTGTGCTCCTATTGCCATACACAGTGCAAATAACACTCGCCTCTGTTCCCATTAAGTACAGTGTATTGGACTGAAGAGGAGCTACTGTTCTTTCAGTTTCCTAAGTAGAGTTGAACTAGATATGGCCCATGTGTGTAGGAAGCACAGTTCCTTTTTTCTGAGCAAGCTCACTGTTCTGGCCCTATCGGAAACACGTTAAAGTAGAAGAGTGCTCTTTTCTCAAAAGCAGAGTGTGTTTCTTGTAAGGCGAGCTAGCGTTTGTTTCCCATTCCTAAATGGAGTTGAATCACATGCAGCTTTTAGTCCTACGAGCAAGAGTTGTTTTCTCGTAAGGAAAGTCACTATTGCGCTCCCGTTGACATACACTGTGCAAATAGCACTCGCGTCTGTTCCCAGCAAGTACAGTGTATTGGACTGAAGAGGAGCTAGTGTTCTTGTCAGTTTCCTAAGCAGAGTTGAACTAGATATGGCCCGTGTTTGTAGGAAGCACAGTTCTTTTGTTCTGAGCAAGCTCACTGTTCGGACCCCATAGGACACATAGTAGAGAATAAGAGTGCTCTTTTCTCAAAAGCAGAGTGTATTTCTTGTAAGGCGAGCTAGCTTTTGTTTCCCAGTCCTAAATGAATTTGAATCACATGCAGTTTCTGGTCCTACGAGTAGAGTTATTTTTTGGTAAGAAGAGTAACTATTGCGCTCCCAATGCCATACACAGTACAAATAGCACTTGCGTCTGATCCAATAAAGTACAGTGTATTGGACTGAAGAGGAGCTACTGTTCTTGTCTGTTTCCTAAGCAGAGTTGAAATAGATATGGCCCGTGTGTATAGGAAGCACAGTTCATTTGTTCTGAGCAAGCTCACTGTTCGGACCCCATAGGAAACACAGTAGAGTAGAAGAGTGCTCTTTTCTCAAAAGAAGAGTGTGTTTCTTGTAAAGCGAGCTAGCGTTTGCTTCGCAGATCTAAATGTCGTTGAATCACATGCTGTTTCTGGTCCTAAGATCAAGAGTTGTTTTCTGGTAAGAAGAGTCACTATTTCGCTCCCATTGTCATACACAGGGCAAATAGCACTGGCGTCTGTTCCCAGCATGTACAGTGTATTGGACTGAAGAGGATCTACTGTTCTTGTCAGTTTCCGATGAAGAGTTGAACTAGATATGGCCCCTGTGTTTAGGAAGCACATTTCTTTTGTTCTGAGCAAGCTCACTGTTCTGGCCCTATAGGAAAAACAGTAGAGTAGAAGAGTACTCTTTTCTCAAAAGCAGAGTGTGATTCTTGTACGGTGAGCTAGCGTTTGTTTCCCAGTCCTAAATGGAGTTGAATCACATGCAGTTTCTGGTTCTACGAGCAAGAGTATTTTCTGGTAAGAAGAGTCACTATTGTGCTCCCATTGTCATACACATGGCAAATAGCACTGGCATTTGTTCCCAGCATGTACAGTGTATTGGACTGAAGAGGATCTACTGTTCTTGTCAGGTTCCTAAGCAGAGTTGAACTATATATGGCCCGTGTGTGTATGAAGCACATTTCTTTTGTTCTGAGCAAGCTCACTGTTCTGGCCCTATAGGAAACACAGTAGAGTAGAGGAGTGCTCTTTTCTCAAAAGCAGAGTGTGTTTCTTGTAAGGCAAGCTAGTGTTTGTTTCCCAGTCGTAAATGAGTTGAATCCCATGCAGTTTCAGGTCCTAGGAGCAAGAGTTGTTTTGGGGTAAGAAGAGTCACTATTGCGCTCCCATTGTCATACACAGTGCAAATAGCACTGGCGTCTGTTCCCAGCAAGTACAGTGTATTGGATTGAAAGGGATCTACTGTTCTTGTCAATTTCCTAAGCAGAATTGAACTAGATATGGCCCGTGTGTTTAGGAAGCACAGTTCTTTTGTTCTGAGCAAGCACACTTTTCGGAACCCATAGGAAACACAGTAGAGTAGAAGTGTGCCCTTTTCTCAAATCAGAGCTTGTTTCTTGTAAGGCAAGCTAGCGTTTGTTTCCCAGTCCTAAGTGGAGTTGAATCACATGCAGTTTCTGGTCCTAAGAGCCAGAGTTGTTTTCTGGTAAGAAGGGTCACTATTGTGCTCCCATTGCTGTACACAGTACAAATAGCACTCGTCTGTTCCCAGCAAGTACAGTGTATTGGACTGAAGAGGAGCTACTGTTCTTGTCAGTTTCCTAAGCAGAGTTGAACTAGATATGGTCGTGTGTGCAGGAAGCACAGTTCTTTTGTTCTGAGCAAACTCTCTGTTCTGGCCCTATAGGAAACACAGTAGAGTAGAAGAGCGCTCTTTTCTCAAAAGCAGAGTGTTTTTCTTGTAAGGCAAGCTAGCGTTTGTTTCCCAGTCCTAAATGGAGTTGAATCCCATGCAGTTTCTGGTCCTAGGAGCAAGAGTTGTTTTGTGGTAAGAAGAGTCACTATTGCGCTCCCATTGTCATACACAGTGCAAATAGCACTGGCATCTGTTCTCAGCAAGTACAGTATATTGGACTGAAGAGGAGCTACTGTTCTCGTCAGTTTCCTATGCAGAGTTGAACTAGATATTGCCTGTGTGTGTAGGAAGCACAGTTCTTTGGTCTGAGCAAGCTCACTGTTCTGGCGCTATAGGAAAGACAGTAGAGTAGAAGAGTGCTCTTTTCTCAAAAGCAGAGTGTGTTTCTTGTAAGGCTATATAGCGTTTGTTTCCCAGTCCTAAATGGAGTTGAATCACATGCAGTTTCTGGTCCTATGAGCAAGAATTGTTTTCTGGTAAGAAGAGACACTATTGGGCTCCCATTGCCATACACAGGGCAAATAGCACGAGCGTCTGTTCCCAGCATGTAGAGTGTATTGGACTGAAGAGAAGCTACTGTTCTTGTCAGTTTCCTAAGCAGAATTGAACTGGATATGGCCATGTGTATAGGAAGCACAGTTCTTTTGTTCTGAGCAAGCTCACTGTACTGGCCCTAAAGGAAACACAGTAGAGTAGAAGAGTGCTCTTTTCTCAAAAGCAGAGTGTGTTTCTTGTAAGGTGAGCTAGCGTTTGTTTCCCAGTCCTAAATGGAGATGAATCACATGCATTGTTTGGTCCTATGAGCAAGAGTTGTTTTCTGGTAAGGAAAGTCACTTGCGCTCCCATTGCCATACACAGTGCAAATAGCACTCGCTTCTGTTCCCAGCAAGTACAGTGTATTGGACTGAAGTGGAGCTACTGTTGTTGTCAGTTTCCTAAGCAGAGTTGAACTAGATATGGCCCGTGTGTTTAGGAAGCACAGTTTTTTTGTTCTGAGCAAGCTCACTGTTCTGGCCCTATAGGAAACACAGTAGAGTAGAGGAGGGCTCTTTTCTCAAAAGCAGAGTGTGTTTCTTGGGAGGAAAGCTAGTGTTTGTTTCCAATTCAGAAATGAAGTTGAATCCCATGAAGTTTCCAGTCAAACGAGCAAGAGTTATTTTCTTTTAAGAAGAGTCACTATTGCGCTCCCATTGTCATACACAGTGCAAATAGCACTCGCGTCTGTTCCCAGCAAGTACAGTGTATTGGACTGAAGGGGATCTACTGTTCTTGTCAGTTTCCTAAGCAGAGTTGAACTAGATATGGCCCGTGTGTGCAGGAAGCACAGTTCTTTTGTTCTGAGCAAGCTCTCTGTTCTGGCCCTATAGAATACACAGTAGAGTAGAAGAGTGCTCTTTTCTCAGAAGCAGAGTGTGTTTCTTGTAAGACGAGCTAGTGTTTGTTTCCAAGTCCTAAATGGAGTTGAATCACAAGCAGTTTCTGGTCGTACAAGCAAGAGTTATTTTCTGGTAAGAAGAGTCACTATTGCGCTCCCATTGCTGTACACAGTGCGAATAGCACTGGCGTCTGTTCCGTGCATGTACTGTATATTGGACTGAAGAGGATCTACTGTTCTTGTCAGTTTACTAAACAGAGTTGAACTAGATATGGCCGTGTGTTTAAAAAGCACATTTCTTTTGTTCTGAGCAAGCTCACTGTTCTGGCGCTGTAGAAAACACAGTAGACTAGAAGAGTGCTCTTTCCTCAAAAGCAGAGTGTTTTTCTTGTAAGGCGAGCTAGCGTTTGTTTCCCAGTCCTAAACGGAGTTGAATGACATGCAGTTTCTGGTCCTATGAGCAAGAGTTGTTTTCTGGTAAGAAGAGTCACTATTGTGCTCCCATTGCTGTACACAGTGCAAATAGCACTCGTCTGTTCCCAGCAAGTACAGTGTATAGGACTGAAGAGGAGCTACTGTTCTTGTCAGTTTCATAAGCAGAGTTGAACTAGATATGGCCCGTGTTTGTTTGAATCACAATTCTTTTCTTCTGAGCAATCTCACTGTTCTGGCCCTATAGGAAACACAGTAGAGTAGAAGAGTGCTCTTTTCTCAAAAGCAGAGTCTGTTTCTTGTAAGGCGAGCTAGCGTTTGTTTCCCAGTCCTAAATGGAGTTGAATCCATACAGTTTTTGGTCCTACACGAAAGAGTTGTTTTCTGGTAAGGAAAGTCACTATTGCGCTCCCATTGCCATACACAGTGCAAATAGCACTCGCATCTGTTCCCAGCAAGTATAGTGTATTGGACTGAAGAGGAGCTACTGTTCTTGTCAGTTTCCTAAGCAGAATTGAACTGGATATGGGCATTTGTGTAGGAAGCACAGTTCTTTTGTTCTGAGCAAGTCACTGTACTGGCCCTATAGGAAACACAGTAGAGTAGAAGAGTTCTCTTTTCTCAAAAGCAGAGTGTGTTTATTGTAAGGTGAGCTACCGTTTGTTTCCCAGTCCTAAATGGAGTTGATTCACATGCAGTTTTTGGTCCTATGAACAAGAGTGGTTTTCTGGTAAGGAAAGTCACTATTGCGCTCCCATTGACATACACAGTGCAAATAGCACTCGCGTCTGTTCCCAACAAGTACAGTGTATTTGACTATAGAGGAGCTACTGTTCTTGTCAGTTTCCTAAGCAGAATTGAACTAGATATGGCCCAGGTGTGTAGGAAGCACAGTTCTTTTGTTCTGAGCAAGCTCACTGTTCAGACCCCATAGGAAACACAGTAGAGTAGAAGTGTGCCCTATTCTCAAGAGCAGAGCATGTTTCTTGTAAGGCGAGCTAGCGTTTGTTTCCCAGATCTAAGTGGAGTTGAATCACATGCAGTTTCTGGTCCTAAGAGCAAAAGTTGTTTTCTGGTAAGCAAAGTCACTATTGTGCTCCTATTACTCTACACAGTGCAAATAGCACTCGCGTCTGTTCTCAGCAAGTACAGTGCATTGGCGTGAAGAGGAGCTACTGTTCTCGTCAGTTTCCTAAGCAGAGTTGAACTAGATATGGCCCGTGTGTGTAGGAAGCACAGATCTTTTGTTCTGAGCAAGCTCACTGTTCTGGCACTATAGGAGACACAGTAGAGTAAAAGAGTGCTCATTTCTCAAAAGCAGAGTGTGTTTCTTGTAAGGCAAGCTAGCATTTGTTTCCCAGTCCTAAATGGAGTTGAATCACATGCAGTTTCTGGTCCTACGATCAAGAGTTGTATTCATAAGAAGAGTTACTATTGCGCTCCCTTTGTCGTACACAGTGCAAATAGCACTGGCGTCTGTTCTCAGCATGTACAGTGTTTTGGATTGAAGAGGATCTACTGTTCTTCTCAGTTTACTAAGCCGAATTGAACTAGATAGGGCCGTGTGTGTAGGAAGCACAGTTCTTTTGTTCTGAGCAAGCTAACTGTCCTGGCGCTATATAAAACATAGTAGAGTAGACGAGTGCTCTTTTCTCAAAAGCAGAGTGTCTTTCTTGTAAGGCGAGCTAGCGATTGTTTCCCAGTCCTAAATGGAGTTGAATCCCATGCAGATTCTGGTCCTACGAGCAAGAGTTGTTTTCTGGTAAGAAAAGTCACTATTGTGCTCCCATTGTCATACACAGTTCAAATAGCAATGGCGTCTGTTTTCAGCAAGTACAGTGTATTGGACTGAAGATGATCTAGTGTTCTTGTCAGTTTCCTAAGCAGAATTGAACTAGATATGGCCCGTGTGTGAAGGATGCACAGTTCTTTTGTTCTGAGCAAGCTCACTGTACTGGCCCTATAGGAAAAACAGCAGAGTAGAAGAGTGCTCTTTTCTCAAAAGCAGATTGTGTTTCTTGTAAGGCGAGGCTAGCGTCTGTTTCCCAGTTGTAAATGGAGTTGAATCATATGCAGTTTTTGGTCCTACGAGCAAGAGTTATTTTCTGGTAAGGAAAGTCACTATTGTGCGCCCATTTCCATACACAGTGCAAATAGCACTCGCATCTGTTCCCAGCAAGTATAGTGTATTGGACTGAAAAGGAGCTACTGTTCTCGTCAGTTTCCTATGCAGAGTTGAACTAGCTATTGCCTGTGTGTATAGGAAGCACAGTTCTTTTGTTCTGAGCAAGCTCACTGTTCTGGCGCTACAGGAAAGACAGTAGAGTAGAAGAGTGCACTTTTCTCAAAAGCAGAGTGTGTTTCTTGTAAGGCTAGCTAGCGTTTGTTTCCCAGTCCTAAATGGAGTTGAATCACATGCAGTTTCTGTTCCTATGAGCAAGAGTTGTTTTCTGGTAAGAGGAGACACTATTGTGCTCCCATTGTCATACACAGGGCAAATAGCATGGGCGTCTGTTCCCAGAATGTAGAGTGTATTAGACTGAAGAGGAGCTACTGTTCTTGTCAGTTTCCTAAGCAGAATTGAACTGCATATGGCCATGTGTATAGGATGCACAGTTCTTTTGTTCTGAGCAAGCTCACTGTACTGGCCCTATAGGAAACACAGTAGAGTACAAGAGTGCTCTTTTCTCAAAAGCAGAGTGTGTTTCTTGTAAGGCGAGCTAGCATTTGTTTCCCAGTCCTAAATGGAGTTGAATCACATGCAGTTTTTGGTCCTACGAGCAAGAGTTGTTTTCTGGTAAGGAAAGTCACTATTGCGCTCCCATTGCCATACACAGTGCAAATAGCACTCGCGTCTGTTCCCAGCAAGTACAGTGTATTAGACTGAAGTGGAGCTACTGTTGTTTGTCAGTTTCCTAAGCAAAGTTGAACTAGATATGACCCGTGTGTGTAGAAAGCACAGTTCTTTTCTTCTGAGCAAGCTCACTCTTCTGGCCCTATAGGAAACACAGTAGAGTAGACGAGGGCTCTTTTCTCAAATCAGAGTGTGTTTCTTGTAAGGCAAGCTAGTGTTGGTTTCCCATTCAGAAATGGATTTGAATCCCATGAAGTTTCTAGTCCTACGAGCAAGAGTTGTTTTCTGGTTAGAAGAGTCACTATTGTGCTCTCTTTGCCATACACAGTGCAAATAGCACTCGCGTCTGTTCCCAGCAAGTACAGTGTATTAGACTGAAGAGAAGCTATGGTTCACGTCTGTTTCCTAAGCAGAATTGAACTAGATATGGCCCGTGTGTAGGAAGCACAATTCTTTTGTTCTCAGCAAGCTCTCTGTTAGGACCCCATAGAAAACACAGTAGAGTACAAGAGTGCTCTTTTCTCAAAAGCAGAGTGTGTTTCTTGTAAGGCAAGATAGCATTTGTTTCCCAGTCCTAAATGGAGTTGATCACATGCAGTTTCTGGTCCTACGAGCAAGAGTTGTTTTCTGGTAAGGAAAGTCACTATTGCGCTCCCGTTGACATACACAGTGCAAATAGCACTCGCGTCTGTTTCCAGCAAGTACAGTGTATTGGACTGAAGAGGAATTGAACTAGATATGGCCCGTGTGTGTATGAAGCACATCTCTTTTGTTCTGAGCAAGCTCACTGTTCTGGCCCTATAGGAAACACAGTAGAGTACAAGAGTGCTCTTTTCTCAAAAGCAGAGTGTGTTTCTTGTAAGGCGAGATAGCATTTGTTTCCCAGTCCTAAATGGAGTTGAATCACATGCAATTTCTGGTCCTATGAGCAAGAGTTGTTTTCTGGTAAGGAAAGTCACTATTGCGCTCCCATTGCCAAACACAGTGCAAATAGCACTCGCATCTGTTCCCAGCAAGTACAGTGTATTGGACTGAAGAGGAGCTACTGTTTTGTCAGTTTCCTAAGCAGAATTGAACTGGATATGGCCATTTGTGTTGGAAGCACAGTTCTTTTGTTCTGAGCAAGCTCACTGTACTGGCCCTATAAGAAACACAGTAGAGTAGAAGAGTACTCTTTTCTCAAAAGCAGAGTGTGTTTCTTTAAGGCGAGCCAGCGTTTGTTTCCCAGTCCTAAATGGAGTTGAATCACATGCAGTTTTTGGTCCTATGAGCAAGAGTTGTTTTCTGGTAAGTAAAGTCACTATTGCGCTCCCGTTGACATACACAGTGCAAATAGCACTCGTTTCTGTACCCAGCAAGTACAGTGTATTGGACTGAAGAGGAGCTACTGTTCTTGTCAGTTTCCTAAGCAGAGTTGAACTAGATATGGCCCGTGTGCGTAGGAAGCACAGTTCTTTTGTTCTGAGCAAGCTCACTGTTCAGACCCCATAGGACACATTGTAGAGAAGAAGAGTGCTCTTTTCTCAAAAGCAGAGTGTATTTCTTGTAAGGCGAGCTAGTTTTTGTTTCCCAGTCCTAAATGAATTTGAATCACATGCAGTTTCTGGTCCTAAGAGTAGAGTTATTTTTTGGTAAGAAGAGTCACTATTGCGCTGCCAATGCCATACACTGTACAAATAGCACTTGGGACTGTTCCAATCAAGTACAGTGTATTGGACTGAAGAGGAGCTACTGTTCTTGTCAGTTTCCTAAGCAGAGTTGAACTAGATATGGCCCGTGTGTATAGGAAGCACAGTTCTTTTGTTCTGAGCAAGCTCACTGTTCGGACCACATAGGAAACACAAGAGAGTAGAAGAGTGCTCTTTTCTCAAAAGCAGAGTGTGTTTCTTGTAAGGCGAGCTAGCGTTTGCTTCCCAGACCTAAATGGAGTTGAATCACATGCAGTTTCTGGTCCTACGATCAAGAGTTGTTTTCTGGTAAGAAGAGTCACTATTTCGCTCCCATTGTCATACACAGGGCAAATAGCACTGGCGTCTGTTCCCAGCATGTACAGTGTATTGGACTGAAGAGGATCTACTTTTCTTGTCAGTTTCCGATGCTGAGTTGAACTAAATATGGCCCCTGTGTGTAGGAAG
Organism: Peromyscus eremicus; assembly: GCF_949786415.1. NCBI lineage: Eukaryota > Metazoa > Chordata > Mammalia > Rodentia > Cricetidae > Peromyscus > Peromyscus eremicus. Next base: position 21,074 of record NW_026736978.1, on the reverse strand, counting down.
CACATTTCTTTGTTCTGAGCAAGCTTACTGTTCTGGCCCTATAGGAAAAACAGTAGAGTAAAAGAGCACTCTTTTCTCAAAAGCAGAGTGTGTTTCCTTTAAGGCGAGCTAGCGTTTGTTTCCCAGTCCTAAATGGAGTTGAATCACATGCAGTTTCTGGTCCTACAAGCAAGAGTATTTTCTGGAAAGAAGAGTCACTATTGCGCTCCAATTGTCATACACATGGCAAATAGCACTGGCATTTGTTCTCAGCATGTACAGTGTATTGGACTGAAGAGGATCTACTGTTCTTGTCAGGTTCCTAAGCAGAGTTGAACTAGATATGGCCCGTGTGTGTATGAAGCACATTGCTTTTGTTCTGAGCAAGCTCACTGTTCTGGCCCTATAGGAAACACAGTAGAGTAGAAGAGTGCTCTTTTCTCAAAAGCAGAGTGTGTTTCTTGTAAGGCAAGCTAGCGATTGTTTCCCAGTCCTAAATGGAGTTGAATCCCATGCAGTTTCTGTTCCTACGAGCAATAGTTGTTTTCTGGTAAAAAGAGTCACTATTGTGCTCCCAATTCCGTACACAGTGCAAATAGCACTCGCGTCTGTTCCCAGCAAGTACAGTGTATTGGACTGAAGAGGAGCTACTGTTCTTGTCAGTTTCCTAAGCAGAGTTGAACTAGATATGGCCCGTGTGTGCAGGAAGCACAGTTCTTTTGTTCTGAGCAAGCTCTCTGTGCTGGCCCTATAGGAAACACAGTAGAGTAGAAGAGTGCTCTTTTCTCAGAAGCAGAGTGTGTTTCTTGTAAGACGAGCTAGTGTTTGTTTCCAAGTCCTAAATGGAGTTGAATCACATGCAGTTTCTGGTCGTACGAGCAAGAGTTATTTTCTGGTAAGAAGAGTCACTATTGTGCTCCCATTGCTATACACAGTGCAAATAGCACTGGCGTCTGTTCCCAGCATGTACAATGTATTGGATTGAAGAGGATCTACTGTTCTTGTCAGTTTACTAAACAGAATTGAACTAGATATGGCCGGGTGTTTAGGAAGCTCAGTTCTTTTGTTCTGAGCAATCTCACTGTTCTGGCCCTATAGGAAACACAGTAGAGTAGAAGAGTGCTCTTTTCTCAAAAGCAGAGTGTGTTTCTTGTAAGGCGAGATTACATTTGTTTCCCAGTCCTAAATGGAGTTGAATCACATGCAATTTCTGGTCCTATGAGCAAGAGTTTTTTATTGGTACAAAATGTCACTATTGCGCTCCCAATGCCGTACACAGTGCAAATAGCACTCGCGTCTGTTCCCAGCAAGTACAGTGTATTGGACTGAAGAGGAGCTACTGTTCTTGTCAGTTTCCTAAGCAGAGTTGAACTAGATATGGCCCGTGTGTGCAGGAAGCACAGTTCTTTTGTTCTGAGCAAGCTCACTGTTCTGGCCCTATAGGAAACACAGTAGAGTAGAAGAGTGCTCTTTTCTCAAAAGAAGAGTATGTTTCTTGTAAGGCGAGCTGGTGTTTGTTTCCCAGTCCTCAATGGAGTTGAATCACATGCAGTTTTTGGTCCTACGCGCAAGAGTTGTTTTCTGGAAAGGAAAGTCACTATTGTGCTCCCATTGCCAAACACAGTGCAAAAAGCACTCGCATCTGTTCCCAGCAAGTACAGTGTATTGGACTGAAGAGGAGCTACTGTTCTTGTCAGTTTCCTAAGCAGAGTTGAACTAGATATGGCCCGTGTGTGCAGGAAGCACAGTTCTTTTGTTCTGAGCAAGCTCACTGTTCTGGCCCTATAGGAAACACAGTAGAGTAGAAGAGTGCTCTTTTCTCAAAAGAAGAGTATGTTTCTTGTAAGGCGCGATGGTGTTTGTTTCCCAGTCCTCAATGGAGTTGAATCACATGCAGTATTTGGTCCTAAGCACAAGAGTTGTTTTCTGGTAAGGAAAGTCACTATTGTGCTCCCATTGCAAAACACAGTGCAAATAGCACTCGCATCTGTTCCCAGCAAGTACAGTGTATTGGACTGAAGAGGAGCTACTGTTCTTGTCAGTTTCCTAAGCAGAATTGAACTGGATATGGCCATTTGTGTAGGAAGCACAATTCTTTTGTTCTGAGCAAGCTCACTGTACTGGCCCTATAGGAAACACAGTAGAGTAGAAGAGTGCTTTTTTCTCAAAAGCAGAGTGTGTTTCTTGTAAGGCGAGCTAGCGTTTGTTTCCCAGTCCTAAATGGAGTTGAATTCCATGCAGTTTCTGTTCCTATGAGCAATAGTTGTTTTCTGGTAAGAAGAGTCACTATTGTGCTCCCAATTCCGTACACAGTGCAAATAGCACTCGCGTCTGTTCCCAGCAAGTACAGTGTATTGGACTGAAGAGGAGCTACTGTTCTTGTCAGTTTCCTAAGCAGAGTTGAACTAGATATGGCCCGTGTGTGCAGGAAGCACAGTTCTTTTGTTCTGAGCAAGCTCTCTGTGCTGGCCCTATAGGAAACACAGTAGAGTAGAAGAGTGCTCTTTTCTCAGAAGCAGAGTGTGTTTCTTATAAGATGAGCTAGTGTTTGTTTCCAAGTCCTAAATGGAGTTGAATCACATGCAGTTTCTGTTCGTATGAGCAAGAGTTATTTTCTGGTAAGAAGAGTCACTATTGTGCTCCCATTGCTGTACACAGTGCAAATAGCACTGGCGTCTGTTCCCAGCATGTACAGTGTATTGGACTGAAGAGGGTCTACTGTTCTTGTCAGTTTACTAAACAGAATTGAACTAGATATGGCCGGGTGTTTAGGAAGCTCAGTTCTTTTGTTCTGAGCAAGCTCACTGTTCTGGCCCTATAGGAAACACAGTAGAGTAGAAGAGTACTCTTTTCTCAAAAGCAGAGTGTGTTTATTATAAGGCGAGATTACATTGTTTCCCAGTCCTAAATGGAGTTGAATCACATGCAGTTTCTGGTCCTATGAGCAAGAGTTTTTTATTGGTAAAAAGTGTCAAAATTGTGCTCCCAATGCCGTACACAGTGCAAATAGCACTCGCGTCTGTTCCCAGCAAGTACAGTGTATTGGACTGAAGAGGAGCTACTGTTCTTGTCAGTTTCCTAAGCAGAGTTGAACTAGATATGGCCCGTGTGTGCAGGAAGCACAGTTCTTTTGTTCTGAGCAAGCTCACTGTTCTGGCCCTATAGGAAACACAGTAGAGTAGAAGAGTGCTCTTTTCTCAAAAGAAGAGTATGTTTCTTGTAAGGCGAGCTGGTGTTTGTTTCCCAGTCCTCAATGGAGTTGAATCACATGCAGTTTTTGGTCCTACGCGCAAGAGTTGTTTTCTGGTAAGGAAAGTCACTATTGTGCTCCCATTGCCAAACACAGTGCAAATAGCACTGGCATCTGTTCCCAGCAAGTACAGTGTATTGGACTGAAGAGGAGCTACTGTTCTTGTCAGTTTCCTAAGCAGAATTGAACTGGATATGGCCATTTGTGTAGGAAGCACAATTCTTTTGTTCTGAGCAAGCTCACTGTACTGGCCCTATAGGAAACACAGTAGAGTAGAAGAGTGCTTTTTTCTCAAAAGCAGAGTGTGTTTCTTGTAAGGCGAGCCAGCTTTTGTTTCCCAGTCCTAAATGGAGTTCAATCACATGCAGTTTTTGGTCCTACGAGCAAGAGTTGTTTTCTGGTAAGGAAAATCACTATTGCGCTCCCTTTGACATACACAGTGCAAATAGCACTCGCGACTGTTTCCAGCAAGTACAGTGTATTGGACTGAAGAGGAGCTACTGTTCTTGTCAGTTTCCTAAGCAGAGTTGACCTAGATATGGCCCGTGTGCGTAGGAAGCACATTTCTTTTGTTCTGAGCAAGCTCACTGTTAGGACCCCATAGGACACATAGTAGAGAAGAGAGTGCTCTTTTTTCAGAAGTAGAGTGTATTTCTTGTAAGGCGAGCTAGCTTTTGTTTCCCAGTCCTAAATGAATTTGAATCACATGCAGGTTCTGGTCCTACGAGTAGAGTTATTTTTTGGTAAGAAGAGTAACTCTTGCGCTCCCAATGTCATACACAGTACAAATAGCACTTGCGTCTGTTCCAATCAAGTACAGTGTATTGGACTGAAGAGGAGCTACTGTTCTTGTCAGTTTCCTAAGCAGAGTTGAACTAGATATGGCCCTTGTGTATAGGAAGCACAGTTCATTTGTTCTGAGCAAGCTCACTGTTCGGACCCCATAGAAAACACAGTAGAGTAGAAGAGTGCTCTTTTCTCAAAAGCAGAGTGTGTTTCTTGTAAAGCGAGCTAGCGTTTGCTTCCCAGTCCTAAATGTCGTTGAATCACATGCTGTTTCTGGTCCTACGATCAAGAGTTGTTTTCTGGTAAGAAGAGTCACTATTTCGCTCCCATTGTCATACACAGGGCAGATAGCACTGGCGTCTGTTCCCAGCATGTACAGTGTATTGGACTGAAGAGGATCTACTGTTCTTGTCAGTTTCCGATGAAGAGTTGAACTAGATATGGCCCCTGTGTTTAGGAAGCACATTTCTTTTGTTCTGAGCAAGCTCACTGTTCTGGCCCTATAGGAAAAACAGTTGAGTAGAAGAGTACTCTTTTCTCAAAAGCAGAGTGTGTTTCTTGTAAGGCGAGCTAGCGTTTGTTTCCCAGTCCTAAATGGAGTTGAATTACATGCAGTTTCTGGTCCTACAAGCAAGAGTATTTTCTGGTAAGAAGAGTCACTATTGCGCTCCCATTGTCATACACATGGCAAATAGCACTGGCATTTGTTCCCAGCATGTACAGTGTATTGGACTGAAGAGGATCTGCTGTTCTTGTCAGGTTCCTAAGCAGAGTTGAACTAGATATGGCCCGTGTGTGTATGAAGCACATTTCTTTTGTTCTGAGCAAGCTCACTGTTCTGGCCCTATAGGAAACGCAGTAGAGTAGAAGAGTGCTCTTTTCTCAAAAGCAGAGTGTGTTTCTTGTAAGGCAAGCTAGCGTTTGTTTCCCAGTCCTAAATGGAGTTGAATCCCATGCAGTTTCTGGTCCTAGGAGCAAGAGTTGTTTTGTGGTAAGAAGAGTCACTATTGCGCTCTCATTGTCATACACAGTGCAAATAGCACTGGCGTCTGTTCCCAGCAAGTACAGTGTATTGGACTGAAGGGGATCTACTGTTCTTGTCAGTTTCCTAAGCAGAATTGAACTAGTTTTGGCCCGTGTGTGTAGGAAGCACAGTTCTTTTGTTCTGAGCAAGCTCACTGTTCGGACCCCTTAGGAAACACAGTAGAGTAGAAGTGTGCCCTTTTCTCTAAAGCAGAGCTCGTTTCTTGTAAGGCAAGCTAGCGTTTGTTTCCCAGTCCTAAGTGGAGTTGAATCACATGCAGTTTCTGGTCCTAAGAACCAGAGTTGTTTTCTGGTAAGAAGAGTCACTATTGTGCTCCCATTGCTGTACACAGTGCAAAAAGCACTCGCGTCTGTTCCCAGCAAGTACAGTGTATTGGACTGAAGAGGAGCTACTGTTCTTGTCAGTTTCCTAAGCAGAGTTGAACTAGATATGGCCCGTGTGTGCAGGAAGCACAGTTCTTTTGTTCTGAGCAAGCTCTCTGTGCTGGCCCTATAGGAGACACAGTAGAGTACAAGAATGCTCTTTTCTCAAAAGCAGAGTGTGTTTATTGTAAGGCGAGATTACATTTGTTTCCCAGTCCTAAATGGAGTTGAATCACATGCAGTTTTTGGTCCTATGAGCAAGAGTTGTTTTCTGGTAAGGAAAGTCACTATTGCGCTCCCGTTGACATACACAGTGCAAATAGCACTCGTGTCTGTTTCCAGCAAGTACAGTGTATTGGACTGAAGAGGAGCTACTGTTCTTATCAGTTTCCTAAGCAGAATTGAACTAGATATGGCCCGTGTGTGTATGAAGCACATCTCTTTGGTTCTGAGCAAGCTCACTGTTCTGGCCATATAGGAAACACAGTAGAGTACAAGAGTGCTCTTTTCTCAAAAGCAGAGTGTGTTTCTTGTAAGGCGAGATAGCATTTGTTTCCCAGTACTAAATGGAGTTGAATCACATGCAGTTTCTGGTCCTATGAGCAAGAGTTGTTTTCTGGTAAGGAAAGTCACTATTGCGCTCCCATTGCCAAACACAGTGCAAATAGCACTCGCATCTGTTCCCAGCAAGTACAGTGTATTGGACTGAAGAGGAGCTACTGTTTTTGTCAGTTTCCTAAGCAGAATTGAACTGGATATGGCCATTTGTGTAGGAAGCACAGTTCTTTTGTTCTGAGCAAGCTCACTGTACTGGCCCGATAGGAAACACAGTAGAGTAGAAGAGTGCTCTTTTCTCAAAAGCAGAGTGTGTTTCTTGTAAAGCGAGCCAGCATTTGTTTCCCAGGCCTAAATGGAGTTGAATCACATGCAGTTTTTGGTCCTATGAGCAAGAGTTGTTTTCTGGTAAGGAAAGTCACTATTGCGCTCCCGTTGACATACAGAGTGCAAATAGCACTCGCGTCTGTTCCCAGCAAGTACAGTGTATTGGACTGAAGAGGAGCTACTGTTCTTGTCAGTTTCCTAAGCAGAGTTGAACTAGATATGGCCCGTGTGCGTAGGAAGCACAGTTCTTTTGTTCTGAGCAAGCTCACTGTTCAGACCCCATAGGACACATTGTAGAGAAGAAGAGTGCTCTTTTCTCAAAAGCAGAGTGTATTTCTTGTAAGGCGAGCTAGCTTTTGTTTCCCAGTCCTAAATGAATTTGAATCACATGCAGTTTCTGGTCCTAAGAGTAGAGTTATTTTTTGGTAAGAAGAGTCACTATTGCGCTCCCAATGCCATACACTGTACAAATAGCACTTGGGACTGTTCCAATCAAGTACAGTGTATTGGACTGAAGAGGAGCTACTGTTCTTGTCAGTTTCCTAAGCAGAGTTGAACTAGATATGGCCCGTGTGTATAGGAAGCACAGTTCTTTTGTTCTGAGCAAGCTCACTGTTCGGACCCCATAGGAAACACAGTAGAGTAGAAGAGTGCTCTTTTCTCAAAAGCAGAGTGTGTTTCTTGTAAGGCGAGCTAGCGTTTGCTTCCCAGACCTAAATGGAGTTGAATCACATGCAGTTTCTGGTCCTACGATCAAGAGTTGTTTTCTGGTAAGAAGAGTCACTATTTCGCTCCCATTGTCATACACAGGGCAAATAGCACTGGCGTCTGTTCCCAGCATGTACAGTGTATTGGACTGAAGAGGATCTACTTTTCTTGTCAGTTTCCGATGCTGAGTTGAACTAAATATGGCCCCTGTGTGTAGGAAGCACATTTCTTTTGTTCTGAGCAAGCTTACTGTTCTGGCCCTATAGGAAAAACAGTAGAGTAGAAGAGCACTCTTTTCTCAAAAGCAGAGCATGTTTCCTTTAAGGCGAGCTAGCCTTTGTTTCCCAGTCCTAAATGGAGTTGAATCACATGCAGTTTCTGGTCCTACAAGCAAGAGTATTTTCTGGAAAGAAGAGTCACTATTGCGCTCCCATTGTCATACACATGGCAAATAGCACTGGCATTTGTTCTCAGCATGTACAGTGTATTGGACTGAAGAGGATCTACTGTTCTTGTCAGGTTCCTAGGCAGAGTTGAACTAGATATGGCCCGTGTGTGTATGAAGCACATTGCTTTTGTTCTGAGCAAGCTCACTGTTCTGGCCCTATAGGAAACACAGTAGAGTAGAAGAGTGCTCTTTTTTCAAAAGCAGAGTGTGTTTCTTGTAAGGCAAGCTAGCGATTGTTTCCCAGTCCTAAATGGAGTTGAATCACATGCAGTTTCTGTTCCTACGAGCAATAGTTGTTTTCTGGTAAAAAAGAGTCACTATTGTGCTCCCAATTCCGTACACAGTGCAAATAGCACTCGCGTCTCTTCCCAGCAAGTACAGTGTATTGGACTGAAGAGGAGCTACTGTTCTTGTCAGTTTCCTAAGCAGAGTTGAACTAGATATGGCCCGTGTGTGCAGGAAGCACAGTTCTTTTGTTCTGAGCAAGCTCTCTGTGCTGGCCCTATAGGAAACACAGTAGAGTAGAAGAGTGCTCTTTTCTCAGAAGCAGAGTGTGTTTCTTGTAAGACGAGCTAGTGTTTGTTTCCAAGTCCTAAATGGAGTTGAATCACATGCAGTTTCTGGTCCTATGAGCAAGAGTTATTTTCTGGTAAGAAGAGTCACTATTGTGCTCCCATTGCTGTACACAGTGCAAATAGCACTGGCGTCTGTTCCCAGCAAGTACAGTGTATTAGACTGAAGAGGAGCTACGTTTCCCGTCAGTTTCCTAAGTAGAATTGAACTAGATATGGCCCGTGTGTAGGAAGCACAGTTCTTTTGTTCTCAGCAACCTCTCTGTTAGGACCCCATAGAAAACACAGTAGAGTAGAAGAGTGCTCTTTTCTCTAAAACAGAGTGTCTTTCTTGTAAGGCGAGATAGCATTTGTTTCCCAGTCCTAAAAGGAGTTGAATCACATGCAGTTTTTGTCCTACGAGCAAGAGTTGTTTTCTGGTAAGGAAAGTCACTATTGCGCTCCCGTTGTCATACACAGTGCAAATAGCACTCGTGTCTGTTTGCAGCAAGTACAGTGTATTGGACTGAAGAGGAGCTACTGTTCTTGTCAGTTTCCTAAGCAGAATTGAACTACATATGGCCCGTGTGTGTATGAAGCACATCTCTTTTGTTCTGAGCAAGCTCACTGTTCTGGCCCTACAGGAAATTCAGTAGAGTACAAGAGTGCTCTTTTCACTAAAGCAGAGTGTGTTTCTTGTAAGGCGAGATAGCATTTGTTTCCCAGTCCTAAATGGAGTTGAATCACATGCAGTTTCTGGTCCTACGAGCAAGTGTTGTTTTCTGGTAAGGAAAGTCACTATTGCGCTCCCGTTGACATACACAGTGCAAATAGCACTCGCGTCTGTTTCCAGCAAGTACAGTGTATTGGACTAAAGAGGAATTGAACTAGATATGGCCCGTGTGTGTATGAAGCACATCTCTTTTGTTCTGAGCAAGCTCACTGTTCTGGCCCTCTAGGAAACACAGTAGAGTACAAGAGTGCTCTTTTCTCAAAAGCAGAGTGTGTTTCTTGTAAGGTGAGATAGCATTTGTTTCCCAGTCCTAAATGGAGTTGAATCACATGCAGTTTCTGGTCCTATGAGCAAGAGTTGTTTTCTGGTAAGGAAAGTCACTATTGCGCTCCCATTGCCAAACACAGTGAAAATAGCACTCGCATCTGTTCCCAGCAAGTACAGTGTATTGGACTGAAGAGGAGCTACTGTTTTTGTCAGTTTCCTAAGCAGAATTGAACTGGATATGGCCATTTGTGTAGGAAGCACAGTTCTTTTGTTCTGAGCAAGCTCACTGTACTGGCCCGATAGGAAACACAGTAGAGTAGAAGAGTGCTCTTTTCTCAAAAGCAGAGTGTGTTTCTTGTAAGGCGAGCCAGCGTTTGTTTCCCAGTCCTAAATGGAGTTGAATCACATGCAGTTTTTGGTCCTATGAGCAAGAGTTGTTTTCTGGTAAGGAAAGTCACTATTGCGCTCCTGTTGACATACACAGTGCAAATAGCACTCGCGTCTGTTCCCAGCAAGTACAGTGTATTGGACTAAAGAGGAGCTACTGTTCTTGTCAGTTTCCTAAGCAGAGTTGAACTAGATATGGCCCGTGTGCGTAGGAAGCACAGTTCTTTTGTTCTGAGCAAGCTCACTGTTCAGACCCCATAGGACACATTGTAGAGAAGAAGAGTGCTCTTTTCTCAAAAGCAGAGTGTATTTCTTGTAAGGCGAGCTAGCTTTTGTTTCCCAGTCCTAAATGAATTTGAATCACATGCAGTTTCTGGTCCTAAGAGTAGAGTTATTTTTTGGTAAGAAGAGTCACTATTGCGCTCCCAATGCCATACACTGTACAAATAGCACTTGGGACTGTTCCAATCAAGTACAGTGTATTGGACTGAAGAGGAGCTACTGTTCTTGTCAGTTTCCTAAGCAGAGTTGAACTAGATATGTCCCGTGTGTATAGGAAGCACAGTTCTTTTGTTCTGAGCAAGCTCACTGTTCGGACCCCATAGGAAACACAGTAGAGTAGAAGAGTGCTCTTTTCTCAAAAGCAGAGTGTGTTTCTTGTAAGGCGAGCTAGCGTTTGCTTCCCAGACCTAAATGGAGTTGAATCACATGCAGTTTCTGGTCCTACGATCAAGAGTTGTTTTCTGGTAAGAAGAGTCACTATTTTGCTCCCATTGTCATACACAGGGCAAATAGCACTGGCGTCTGTTCCCAGCATGTACAGTGTATTGGACTGAAGAGGATCTACTTTTCTTGTCAGTTTCCAATGCTGAGTTGAACTAAATATGGCCCCTGTGTGTAGGAAGCACATTTCTTTTGTTCTGAGCAAGCTTACTGTTCTGGCCCTATAGGAAAAACAGTAGAGTAGAAGAGCACTCTTTTCTCAAAAGCAGAGTGTGTTTCCTTTAAGGCGAGCTAGCGTTTGTTTCCCAGTCCTAAATGGAGTTGAATCACATGCAGTTTCTGGTCCTACAATCAAGAGTATTTTCTGGAAAGAAGAGTCACTATTGCGCTCCCATTGTCATACACATGGCAAATAGCACTGGCATTTGTTCTCAGCATGTACAGTGTATTGGACTGAAGAGGATCTACTGTTCTTGTCAGGTTCCTAGGCAGAGTTGAACTAGATATGGCCCGTGTGTGTATGAAGCACATTGCTTTTGTTCTGAGCAAGCTCACTGTTCTGGCCCTATAGGAAACACAGAAGAGTAGAAGAGTGCTCTTTTCTCAAAAGCAGAGTGTGTTTCTTGTAAGGCAAGCTAGCGATTGTTTCCCAGTCCTAAATGGAGTAGAATCCCATGCAGTTTCTGTTCCTACGAGCAATAGTTGTTTTCTGGTAAAAAGAGTCACTATTGTGCTCCCAATTCCGTACACAGTGCAAATAGCACTCGCGTCTGTTCCCAGCAAGTACAGTGTATTGGACTGAAGAGGAGCTACTGTTCTTGTCAGTTTCCTAAGCAGAGTTGAACTAGATATGGCCCGTGTGTGCAGGAAGCACAGTTCTTTTGTTCTGAGCAAGCTCTCTGTGCTGGCCCTATAGGAAACACAGTAGAGTAGAAGAGTGCTCTTTTCTCAGAAGCAGAGTGTGTTTCTTGTAAGACGAGCTAGTGTTTGTTTCCATGTCCTAAATGGAGTTGAATCACATGCAGTTTCTGGTCCTACGAGCAAGAGTTATTTTCTGGTAAGAAGAGTCACTATTGTGCTCCCTTTGCTGTACACAGTGCAAATAGCACTGGCGTCTGTTCCCAGCATGTACAGTGTATTGGACTGAAGAGGATCTACTGTTCTTGTCAGTTTACTAAACAGAATTGAACTAGATGTGGCGGGGTGTTTAGGAAGCTCAGTTCTTTTGTTCTGAGCAAGCTCACTGTTCTGGCCCTATAGGAAACACAGTAGAGTAGAAGAGTGCTCTTTTCTCAAAAGCAGAGTGTGTTTCTTGTAAGGCAAGCTAGCGTTTGTTTACCAGTCCTAAATGGAGTTGAATCACATGCAGTTTCTGGTCCTATGAGCAAGAGTTTTTTATTGGTAAAAAGTGTCACTATTGCGCTCCCAATGCCGTACACAGTGCAAATAGCACTCGCGTCTGTTCCCAGCAAGTACAGTGTATTGGACTGAAGAAGAGCTACTGTTCTTGTCAGTTTCCTAAGCAGAGTTGAACTAGATATGGCCCGTGTGTGTAGGAAGCACAGTTCTTTTGTTCTGAGCAAGCTCACTGTTAGGACCCCATAGGACACATAGTAGAGAAGAGAGTGCTCTTTTTTCAAAAGCAGAGTGTATTTCTTGTAAGGCGAGCTAGCTTTTGTTTCCCAGTCCTAAATGAATTTGAATCACAGGCAGTTTCTGGTCCTACGAGTAGAGTTATTTTTTGGTAAGAAGAGTAACTATTGCGCTCCCAATGTCATACACAGTACAAATAGCACTTGCGTCTGTTCCAATCAAGTACAGTGTATTGGACTGAAGAGGAGCTACTGTTCTTGTCAGTTTCCTAAGCAGAGTTGAACTAGATATGGCCCTTGTGTATAGGAAGCACAGTTCATTTGTTCTGAGCAAGCTCACTGTTCGGACCCCATAGAAAACACAGTAGAGTAGAAGAGTGCTCTTTTCTCAAAAGCAGAGTGTGTTTCTTGTACAGCGAGCTAGCGTTTGCTTCCCAGACCTAAATGTCGTTGAATCACATGCTGTTTCTGGTCCTACGATCAAGAGTTGTTTTCTGGTAAGAAGAGTCACTATTTCGCTCCCATTGTCATACACAGGGCAGATAGCACTGGCGTCTGTTCCCAGCATGTACAGTGTATTGGACTGAAAAGGATCTACTGTTCTTGTCAGTTTCCGATGAAGAGTTGAAATAGATATGGCCCCTGTGTTTAGGAAGCACATTTCTTTTGTTCTGAGCAAGCTCACTGTTCTGGCCCTATAGGAAAAACAGTTGAGTAGAAGAGTACTCTTTTCTCAAAAGCAGAGTGTGTTTCTTGTAAGGCGAGCTAGCGTTTGTTTCCCAGTCCTAAATGGAGTTGAATCACATGCAGTTTCTGGTCCTCAAAGCAAGAGTATTTTCTGGTAAGAAGAGTCATTATTGCACTCCCATTGTCATACACATGGCAAATAGCACTGGCATTTGTTCCCAGCATGTACAGTGTATTGGACTGAAGAGGATCTACTGTTCTTGTCAGGTTCCTAAGCAGAGTTGAACTAGATATGGCCCGTGTGTGTATGAAGCACATTTCTTTTGTTCTGAGCAAGCTCACTGTTCTGGCCCTATAGGAAACACAGTAGAGTAGAAGAGTGCTCTTTTCTTAAAAGCAGAGTGTGTTTCTTGTAAGGCAAGCTAGCGTTTGTTTCCCAGTCCCAAATGGAGTTGAATCCCATGCAGTTTCTTGTCCTAGGAGCAAGAGTTGTTTTGTGGTAAGAAGAGTCACTATTGCGCTCTCATTGTCATACACAGTGCAAATAGCACTGGCGTCTGTTCCCAGCAAGTACAGTGTATTGGACTGAAGGGGATCTACTGTTCTTGTCAGTTTCCTAAGCAGAATTGAACTAGTTTTGGCCCGTGTGTGTAGGAAGCACAGTTCTTTTGTTCTGAGCAAGCTCACTGTTCGGACCCCTTAGGAAACACAGTAGAGTAGAAGTGTGCCCTTTTCTCTAAAGCAGAGCTCGTTTCTTGTAAGGCAAGCTAGCGTTTGTTTCCCAGTCCTAAGTGGAGTTGAATCACATGCAGTTTCTGGTCCTAAGAACCAGAGTTGTTTTCTGGTAAGAAGAGTCACTATTGTGCTCCCATTGCTGTACACAGTGCAAAAAGCACTCGCGTCTGTTCCCAGCAAGTACAGTGTATTGGACCGAAGAGGAGCTACGGTTCTCGTCAGTTTCCTAAGCAGAGTTGAACTAGATAGATATGGCCCGTGTGTGTAGGAAGCACAGTTCTTTTGTTCTGAGCAAGCTCACTGTTCTGGCCATATAGGAAACACAGTAGAGTACAAGAGTGCTCTTTTCTCAAAAGCAGAGTGTGTTTCTTGTAAGGCGAGATAGCATTTGTTTCCCAGTCCTAAATGGAGTTGAATCACATGCAGTTTCTGGTCCTACGAGCAAGAGTTGTTTTCTGGTAAAAGAGTCACTATTGTGCTCCCAATGCTGTACACAGTGCAAATAGCACTCGCGTCTGTTCCCAGCAAGTATAGTGTATTGGACTGAGGAGGAGCTACTGTTCTTGTCAGTTTCCTAAGCAGAGTTGAACTAGATATGGCCCGTGTGAGCAGGAAGCACAGTTCTTTGGTTCTGAGCATGCTCACTGTTCTGGCCCTATAGGAAACACAGTAGAGTAGAAGAGTGCTCTTTTCTCAAAAGCAGAGTATGTTTCTTGTAAGGCGAGCTGGTGTTTGTTTCCCAGTCCTCCATGGAGTTGAATCACATGCAGTTTTTGATCCTACGCTCAAGATTTGTTTTCTGGTAAGGAAAGTCACTATTGCGCTCCGATTGCCAAACACAGTGCAAATAGCACTCGCATCTGTTCCCAGCAAGTACAGTGTATTGGACTGAAGAGGGGCTACGGTTCTTGTCAGTTTCCTAAGCAGAATTGAACTGGATATGGCCATTTGTGTAGGAAGCACAGTTCTTTTGTTCTGAGCAAGCTCACTGTACTGGCCCTATAGGAAACACAGTAGAGTAGAAGAGTGCTCTTTTCTCAAAAGAAGAGTGTGTTTCTTGTAAGGTGAGCCAGCGTTTGTTTCCCAGTCTTAAATGGAGTTGAATCACATGCAGTTTTTGGTCCTACGAGCAAGAGTTGTTTTCTGGTAAGGAAAGTCACTATTGCGCTCCCATTGTCATACACAGGGCAAATAGCACTGGCGTCTGTTCCCAGCATGTACAGTGTATTGGACTTTAGAGGATCTACTGTTCTTGTCAGTTTCCGATGCAGCGTTGAACTAAATATGGCCCCTGTGTGTAAGAAGCACATTGCATTTGTTCTGAGCAAGCTTACTGTTCTGTCCCTATAGGAAAAACAGTTGAGTAGAAGAGCACTCTTTTCTCAAAAGCAGAGTGTGTTTCTTGTAAGGCGAGCTAGCGTTTGTTTCCCAGTCCTAAATGGAGTTGAATCACATGCAGTTTCTGGTCCTATGAGCAAGACTTGTTTTCTGGTAAGAGGAGACACTATAGTGCTCCCATTGTCATACACAGGGCAAATACCATGGGCGTCTGTTCCCAGCATGTAGAGTGTATTGGACTGAAGAGGAGCTACTGTTCTTGTCAGTTTCCTAAGCAGAATTGAACTGGATATCGCCATGTGTATAGGAAGCACAGTTCTTTTGTTCTGAGCAAGCTCACTGTACTGGCCTTATAGGAAACACAGTAGAGTAGAAGAGTGCTCTTTTCTCAAAAGCAGAGTGTGTTTCTTGTAAGGCAAGCTAGTGTTTGTTTCCCAGTCCTAAATGGAGTTGAATCACATGCAGTTTTTGGTCCTACGAGCAAGAGTTGTTTTCTGGTAAGGAAAGTCACTATTGCGCTCCCATTGCCATACACAGTGCAAATAGCACTCGCGTCTGTTCCCAGCAAGTACAGTGTATTGGACTGAAGTGGAGCTACTGTTGTTGTCAGTTTCCTAAGGAAAGTTGAACTAGATATGGCCCGTGAGTAGAAAGCACAGTTCTTTTGTTCTGAGCAAGCTCACTGTTCTGGCCCTATAGGAAAAACAGTAGAGTAGAGGAGGGCTCTTTTCTCAAATCAGAGTGTGTTTCTTGTAAGGCAAGCTAGTGTTTGTTTCCCATTCAGAAATGGAGTTGAATCGCATGAAGTTTCTAGTCCTACGAGGAAGAGTTGTTTTCTGGTAAGAAGAGTCACTATTGTGCTCCCTTTGCCATACACAGTGCAAATAGCACTCGCGTCTGTTCCCAGCAAGTACAGTGTATTAGACTGAAGAGGAGCTACGTTTCCCATCAGTTTCCTAAGTAGAATTGAACTAGATATGTCCCGTGTGTAGGAAGCACAGTTCTTTTGTTCTCAGCAACCTCTCTGTTAGGACCCCATAGAAAACACAGTAGAGTAGAAGAGTGCTCTTTTCTCTAAAACAGAGTGTCTTTCTTGTAAGGCGAGATAGCATTTGTTTCCCAGTCCTAAATAGAGTTGAATCACATGCAGTTTTTGTCCTACGAGCAAGAGTTGTTTTCTGGTAATGAAAGTCACTATTGCGCTCCCGTTGTCATACACAGTGCAAATAGCACTCGTGTCTGTTTCCAGCAAGTACAGTGTATTGGACCGAAGAGGAGCTACTGTTCTTCTCAGTTTCCTAAGCAGAATTGAACTACATATGGCCCGTGTGTGTATGAAGCACATCTCTTTTGTTCTGAGCAAGCTCACTGTTCTGGCCCTACAGGAAACTCAGTAGAGTACAAGAGTGCTCTTTTCTCTAAAGCAGAGTGTGTTTCTTGTAAGGCGAGATAGCATTTGTTTCCCAGTCCTAAATGGAGTTGAATCACATGCAGTTTCTGGTCCTACGAGCAAGTGTTGTTTTCTGGTAAGGAAAGTCACTATTGCGCTCCCGTTGACATACACAGTGCAAATAGCACTCGCATCTGTTTCCAGCAAGTACAGTGTATTGGACTAAAGAGGAATTGAACTAGATATGGCCCGTGTGTGTATGAAGCACATCTCTTTTGTTCTGAGCAAGCTCACTGTTCTGGCCCTATAGGAAACACAGTAGAGTACAAGAGTGCTCTTTTCTCAAAAGCAGAGTGTGTTTCTTGTAAGGCGAGATAGCATTTGTTTACCAGTCCTAAATGGAGTTGAATCACATGCAGTTTCTGGTCCTATGAGCAAGAGTTGTTTTCTGGTAAGGAAAGTCACTATTGCGCTCCCATTGCCAAACACAGTGAAAATAGCACTCGCATCTGTTCCCAGCAAGTACAGTGTATTGGACTGAAGATGAGCTACTGTTTTTGTCAGTTTCCTAAGCAGAATTGAACTGGATATGGCCATTTGTGTAGGAAGCACAGTTCTTTTGTTCTGAGCAAGCTCACTGTACTGGCCCGATAGGAAACACAGTAGAGTAGAAGAGTGCTCTTTTCTCAAAAGCAGAGTGTGTTTCTTGTAAGGCAAGCTAGCGTTTGTTTACCAGTCCTAAATGGAGTTGAATCACATGCAGTTTCTGGTCCTATGAGCAAGAGTTTTTTATTGGTAAAAAGTGTCACTATTGCGCTCCCAATGCCGTACACAGTGCAAATAGCACTCGCGTCTGTTCCCAGCAAGTACAGTGTATTGGACTGAAGAAGAGCTACTGTTCTTGTCAGTTTCCTAAGCAGAGTTGAACTAGATATGGCCCGTGTGCGTAGGAAGCACATTTCTTTTGTTCTGAGCAAGCTCATTGTTAGGACCCAATAGGACACATAGTAGAGAAGAGAGTGCTCTTTTTTCAAAAGCAGAGTGTATTTCTTGTAAGGCGAGCTAGCTTTTGTTTCCCAGTCCTAAATGAATTTGAATCACATGCAGTTTTTGGTCCTACGAGTAGAGTTATTTTTTGGTAAGAAGAGTAACTATTGAGCTCCCAATGTCATACACAGTACAAATAGCACTTGCGTCTGTTCCAATCAAGTACAGTGTATTGGACTGAAGAGGAGCTACTGTTCTTGTCAGTTTCCTAAGCAGAGTTGAACTAGATATGGCCCTTGTGTATAGGAAGCACAGTTCATTTGTTCTGAGCAAGCTCACTGTTCGGACCCCATAGAAAACACAGTAGAGTAGAAGAGTGCTCTTTTCTCAAAAGCAGAGTGTGTTTCTTGTAAAGCGAGCTAGCGTTTGCTTCCCAGACCTAAATGTCATTGAATCACATGCTGTTTCTGGTCCTACGATCAAGAGTTGTTTTCTGGTAAGAAGAGTCACTATTTCGCTCCCATTGTCATACACAGGGCAGATAGCACTGGCGTCTGTTCCCAGCATGTACAGTGTATTGGACTGAAGAGGATCTACTGTTCTTGTCAGTTTCCGATGAAGAGTTGAACTAGATATGGCCCCTGTGTTTAGGAAGCACATTTCTTTTGTTCTGAGCAAGCTCACTGTTCTGGCCCTATAGGAAAAACAGTTGAGTAGAAGTGTACTCTTTCCTAAAAAGCAGAGTGTGTTTCTTGTAAGGCGAGCTAGCGTTTGTTTCCCAGTCCTAAATGGAGTTGAATCACATGCAGTTTCTGGTCCTACAAGCAAGAGTATTTTCTGGTAAGAAGAGTCACTATTGCACTCCCATTGTCATACACATGGCAAATAGCACTGGCATTTGTTCCCAGCATGTACAGTGTATTGGACTGAAGAGGATCTACTGTTCTTGTCAGGTTCCTAAGCAGAGTTGAACTAGATATGGCCCGTGTGTGTATGAAGCACATTTCTTTTGTTCTGAGCAAGCTCACTGTTCTGGCCCTATAGGAAACACAGTAGAGTAGAAGAGTGCTCTTTTCTCAAAAGCAGAGTGTGTTTCTTGTAAGGCAAGCTAGCATTTGTTTCCCAGTTCTAAATGGAGTTGAATCCCATGCAGTTTCTTGTCCTAGGAGCAAGAGTTGTTTTGTGGTAAGAAGAGTCACTATTGCGCTCTCATTGTCATACACAGTGCAAATAGCACTGGCGTCTGTTCCCAGCAAGTACAGTGTATTGGACTGAAGGGGATCTACTGTTCTTGTCAGTTTCCTAAGCAGAATTGAACTAGTTTTGGCCCGTGTGTGTAGGAAGCACAGTTCTTTTGTTCTGAGCAAGCTCACTGTTCGGACCCCTTAGGAAACACAGTAGAGTAGAAGTGTGCCCTTTTCTCTAAAGCAGAGCTCGTTTCTTGTAAGGCAAGCTAGCGTTTGTTTCCCAGTCCTAAGTGGAGTTGAATCACATGCAGTTTCTGGTCCTAAGAACCAGAGTTGTTTTCTGGTAAGAAGAGTCAGTATTGTGCTCCCATTGCTGTACACAGTGCAAAAAGCACTCGCGTCTGTTCCCAGCAAGTACAGTGTATTGGACCGAAGAGGAGCTACGGTTCTCGTCAGTTTCCTAAGCAGAGTTGAACTAGATAGATATGGCCCGTGTGTGTAGGAAGCACAGTTCTTTTGTTCTGAGCAAGCTCACTGTTCTGGCCCTATAGGAAACACAGTAGAGTACAAGAGTGCTCTTTTCTCAAATGCAGAGTGTGTTTCTTGTAAGGCGAGATAGCATTTGTTTCCCAGTCCTAAATGGAGTTGAATCACATGCAGTTTCTGGTCCTACGAGCAAGAGTTGTTTTCTGGTAAAAAGAGTCACTATTGTGCTCCCAATGCTGTACACAGTGCAAATAGCACTCGCGTCTGTTCCCAGCAAGTATAGTATATTGGACTGAGGAGGAGCTACTGTTCTTGTCAGTTTCCTAAGCAGAGTTGAACTAGATATGGCCCGTGTGTGCAGGAAGCACAGTTCTTTGGTTCTGAGCATGCTCACTGTTCTGGCCCTATAGGAAACACAGTAGAGTAGAAGAGTGCTCTTTTCTCAAAAGCAGAGTATGTTTCTTGTAAGGCGAGCTGGTGTTTCTTTCCCAGTCCTCCATGGAGTTGAATCACATGCAGTTTTTGATCCTACGCTCAAGATTTGTTTTCTGGTAAGAAAAGTCACTATTGCGCTCCCATTGCCAAACACAGTGCAAATAGCACTCGCATCTGTTCCCAGCAAGTACAGTGTATTGGACTGAAGAGGGGCTACGGTTCTTGTCAGTTTCCTAAGCAGAATTGAACTGGATATGGCCATTTGTGTAGGAAGCACAGTTCTTTTGTTCTGAACAAGCTCACTGTACTGGCCCTATAGGAAACACAGTAGAGTAGAAGAGTGCTCTTTTCTCAAAAGCAGAGTGTGTTTCTTGTAAGGTGAGCCAGCGTCTGTTTCCCGTCCTAAATGGAGTTGAATCACATGCAGTTTTTGGTCCTACGAGCAAGAGTTGTTTTCTGGTAAGGAAAGTCACTATTGCGCTCCCGTTGACATACACAGTGCAAATAGCACTCGCGTCTGTTCCCAGCAAGTACAGTGTATTGGACTGAAGAGGAGCTACTGTTTTTGTCAGTTTCCTAAGCAGAGTGGAACTAGATATGGCCCGTGTGCGTAGGAAGCACAGTTCTTTTGTTCTGAGCAAGCTCACTGTTCGGACCCCATAGGACTCATAGTAGAGAAGAAGAGTGCTCTTTTCTCAAAAGCAGAGTGTGTTTCTTGTAAGGCGAGCTAGTTTTTTGTTTCCCAGTCCTAAATGATTTTGAATCACATGCAGTTTCTTGTCATACGAGTAGAGTTATTTTTTGGTAAGAAGAGTCACTATTGCGCTCCCAATGCCATACACAGTACAAATAGCACTTGTGTCTATTCCAATCAAGTACAGTGTATTGGACTGATGAGGAGCTACTGTTCTTGTCAGTTTCCTAAGCAGAGTTGAACTAGATATGGCCCGTGTGTATAGGAAGCACAGTTCTTTTGTTCTGAACAAGCTCACTGTTCGGACCCCATAGGAAACACAGTAGAGTAGAAGAGTGCTCTTTTCTCAAAAGCAGAGTGTGTTTCTTGTAAGGCGAGCTAGCTTTTGTTTCCCAGTCCTAAGTGAATTTGAATCACATGCAGTTTCTGGTCTTACGAGTAGAGTTATTGTTTGGTAAGAAGAGTCACTATTGCGCTCCCAATGCCATACACAGTACAAATAGCACTTGCGTCTGTTCCAATCAAGTACAGTGTATTGGACTGAAGAGGAGCTACTGTTCTTGTCAGTTTACTAAGCAGAGTTGAACTAGATATGGCCCGTGTGTATAAAGCACATTTCTTGTGTTCTGAGCAAGCTCACTGTTCTGGCCCTATAGGAAACACAGTAGAGTAGAAGAGTGCTCTTTTCTCAAAAGCAGAGTGTGTTTCTTGTAAGGCGAGCTAGCGTTTGTTTCCCAGTCCTAAATGGAGTTGAATCACATACAGTTTTTGGTCCTACACGCAAGAGTTGTTTTCTGGTAAGGAAAGTCACTATTGCGCTCCCATTGCCATACACAGTGCAAATAGCACTCGCATCTGTTCCCAGCAAGTATAGTGTATTGGACTGAAGACGAGCTACTGTTCTTGTCAGTTTCCTAAGCAGAATTGAACTGGATATGCCCGTTTGTGTGGGAAGCACAGTTCTTTTGTTCTGAGTAAGCTCACTGTACTGGCCCTATAGGAAACACAGTAGAGTAGAAGAGTGCTCTTTTCTCAAAAGCAGAGTGTGTTTATTGAAGGCGAGCTAGCGTTTGTTTCCCAGTCCTAAATGGAGTTGAATCACATGCAGTTTTTGGTCCCATGAGCAAGCGTTGTTTTCTGGTAAGGAAAGTCACTGTTGTGCTCCCATTACCCTACACAGTGCAAATAGCGTGTCTGTTCCCAGCAAGTACAGTGTATTGGACTGAAGAGGAGCTACTGTTCTCGTCAGTTTCCTAAGCAGAGTTGAACTAGATATGGCCGTGTGTGTAGGAAGCACAGTTCTTTTGTTCTGAACAAGCTACTGTTCGGATCCCATAGGAAACACAGTAGAGTAGAAGAGTGCTCTTTTCTCAAAAGTAGAGTGTGTTTCTTGTAAGGCAAGCTAGTGTTTGTTTCCCAGTC